>NC_068937.1:136668000-136849389 GCF_016801865.2 Culex pipiens pallens | reverse complement strand
TAGACAAAAAGGCAAACGTTCAACGTCGTGATATCTTTTCTACGCTTCCGAAATCATAAAAAATGTCTGACTTTTTGAGCTCCTCTCAACCTGTCCTGAGACTAACATCCGCCGGAATAATTTATGACTTCAAATTTGGTGCATATTCTTCTCATTTTATATTTCATTATTGTTATTATTATCATCCACCTGAACAAAAAAAAACAAAGAGGTGTACCTTCTTCTCCCAAGATTCAACCAGCAGTCAACAAACGGCAGCACGTTGAGTGAAATGGAGCGCAAATGCTCTTCCAACTGCAACCGGAGAAGGACGAGGGTCGTTCCTGTGGGGCGGACAAGGATTTGTGTATACATATTTGGAATATTTTTCATATTTCCCCCCGAACTGAGATTTGAGACGGATGCGGAGGCAACCCTTTTCGCCACGCGACCTTCCTGGGAGTTTTTTTGCCCCCTTCAAGCTCTTCATCATTTTCCAGCATCCCGCACACAGATGATGATGGTGATGGTACGAAGGACTTGTTGGATGGAATTCCCTCCCAACTGTGCACTGCCTGGAAGCGTCGAACGAGACGAGATGCGGACTCGATGGAATGGAACGGAATCCCTTTTCTGCCGGAGGGGGCGCAGGGCAGGGCAGCTCTGGGGACGGTAAAAGGTATGCAAAAAATCCGCAATCCCTGACAGGACTGATGGGGTGGACCACAAGGGAATACCACAACGAGAGAGAGAGACACTTCCGGGGTTGTAAGTGGCTAAGCACATTGCCTTGCCGACCTTTGGCAGCTGACTTTTGAGGGATTTGGTTTTTTGCTGAGGGGGAAAACTCATGTGTATTTAAGATTTTAGTTGAAGGAAATGCTTTCGCTAGTTGTCGGGAAAGTAGAAATCCTTTGAATAGCGCCAGGTTGTTGTGGCAATAGTAGGCTTTGCCCCTTTTTCAACAGCTAACGGAACTCCCCAAACCACGTGCTCGATCCAATCCAAGTAGGCCGTGACGCGAGAGTACACATTGCCTCCTTTGATGTTCCCTTGTAGATCCTTGGCCACTCCAATCTGGGTAAACATGCAGTTTCGAGTGTTGACCGTCTGCAGTGGACCTCCAACGATGCCATTCCGGACACCCGTGTAGTGATCCGTGACGCAGAGTTCTTCCTTGGATGCTGCACCTTGACATTGCTCATTGGAGACTACCCGACTGTCGACACTTTCGTAGAACTCTTTAGTAGTCGTACTTTGACCTCCAAATCCGGTCAACAGAAGAGTGTCGTACAGGTTTTCCGTAGCTCGATTTGCCAAACAAGCCGGTAAGAATCTTCTAGCAAACTTCAAGGGATTTGTCAACTCTAGCAGCATTATCAAATTGCTGGGAGAAATTTCGTCGTAGTCCGGATGCAGGTACTCCTGCTTAACTGGATTGTCGGCTTGACCTCCAAGACGCACCTTCAAGCGCTCCCAATCCACGTCCATCGTGATTTGTCTGTAAAAAGATCACCATAAAACAATGTCAACGACTACAAAGTGATCCTCACTCTTTCAAACTAGGCGCCTTCGTCAGAACAAACTTCTCACTGATGATGCTTCCGCTAAGAACGTAACGCTGCTTGCTGTCGACGATCATGACCTGGAAAAATCACGATCAGTTTACGTCGATCATCAAGGTTAGTTTTCCTACCGTGTGCTGCGACCGCGCATTCATGCAAACTCCATTAGGTTGCTTCTCCGCGATCTTGGCGTACTCCTGGCACTCTGAAATGATTGAGCTCGATCGTAGATCTTCCCCAAATTTCACAAACAACTCACTAATTTCACTGATCCTCTTCGGAACATCCACGTCCTGCTCTCCACCACCCATGGTCAATCGCTTGATCCACCCATAAAAGTGCGCAACGTTCGTGAACACCACGTACTTCTTCGTATCGCAACTGCCCGTTTCGGACAGTCCGGCAAAGGACGTGATCCCGCGTAGTTCCCAGCGATCACCAGCCAAGATGTACATTCCTCCACCGCTATCTCCGCGACACACACTGGTTCCTAAAACAGAACACCAATTACCCAAAGGATTCTCAAGCGATCATACCATACGAACCATTGCGATCACTCGCACAGAAAACTCCCGGCGATATGAACCTCCCAAACAAATCCGGAT
Organism: Culex pipiens pallens; assembly: GCF_016801865.2. Taxonomy (NCBI): domain Eukaryota; kingdom Metazoa; phylum Arthropoda; class Insecta; order Diptera; family Culicidae; genus Culex; species Culex pipiens. Next base: position 136,847,240 of record NC_068937.1, on the reverse strand, counting down.
CATTCTGTACGCACTCGGTGTTGCTGACCACCGGCATCGAAGCCGTCTTCAGCTGGTTCGAAACAACTCCATCCTCCGTTTCACCCCAGCCCACAACCCAACCCCGTTGATTGACCAGATCATCTCCACCCTGAATCCCCTCCAAGCAAATCGGTATCACCAACTCCGAAAACGTCACCGTACTGCTCAGCACCAGCAACGCGATGTCGTTCCTGTTGCGTTCAAACTCCTCGTGAACGTGCACCTCACTGACCTTCACCGCCTGCGAACTCTCGCGAAGATCGTGCTTCCCCAGCTGAACCTCGATCCCCGCCGGGCGCAACGGTCGACGCTGGGAGTTTACGACGCAGTGCGCCGACGTCAGCACATGTCGCTGGTCAATCAACGTCCCGCCGCACTTGTAGCTCGACCCGTGGTAGATCGCCGCGTGCCACGGCCACTGACCCAGCTCGGCGGTACGACCCCGAAGAATCAGCTGAACACCGAATCGTTTCCGGATACCGCACCGAAACAATGAGTTGGTGATCGAACCGCCTTCGTCAGCCGCGATCAGCTGGGACAGCAAAAGTGCTACCGCAACCGGGAAGAGACGCATCGTGACTGAGCTAATCAGTAGACGGGGTTAACCTAACCGGTTAATCCGCGCGATCGCGTACTTGCAACAAACCTTGACGTGTGTTTGTAAACAAGATCGCAATCGCAAACCCCCACGAATGTGTGCTCGTCTAAGCAGTGTCGCGATCAGTTCTACTCGAGATGTTGCGACTAGCGGTGATCGCGGCGTTGATCGCGACGACCTTACAGCAGAACAGTGAGTACAAGTTCAAGTGTGGCGTTCGGCAGTTCAACCTAACTGGGTTGGCCACAAGCCACGACTGGAGCGCGGCCGGCGATTGGCCGTGGCACGTGGCCGTTTTCGTCCAGCCGGAAGAGGTCGAAGGTCACGTGTGCAGCGGTGTGTTGATCAGTCTGAAGTTTGCGCTGACGACCGATGGTTGTGTGACTAATCGCGATGGAGTGCAGAGCTGGGCTAAACATACGACGCTTCAGTTGGGAAGGGACACGATCGGCGAGCAATCTCAGCGGTACCAGGTGTTTAGCATCGAGCGGTTTGGCGAGCTAGCACTATTGGAGTTCAACGATCTGGATTTTTTTACCTCGTATATTCAACCGATCTGTATCAATCAGGTCGCGAGTGGAAAGGGGAAGTTTGGAACTGTGGTTGGTTGGGACAAGGAGGATCGACTGACAGGGATCAAGCTTAAGCTCGTTGGCAATGATCAATGCAATGAAAAATCCGACTCTGACGTGCTATGTCTCAAAAATGATCCTAATATTTGTGATGATGGTGAAATAGTCTACCTTCGACGGGGAAATTCCTGGTTCATGGGTGGTTTCTGGTGGGTCTCGTGGCGCAGGGGTAGCGGCTTCGGCTGCCGATCCCGATGATGCTATGAGGCGCGGGTTCGATTCCCGCCTTATCCACTGAGCTTCTATCGGATGGTGAAGTAAAACGTCGGTCCCGTTTTCTCCTGTCTCGTCAGAGGCGCTGGAGCAGAAATCCCACGTTAGAGGAAGGCCATGCCCCGGGGGGCGTAGTGCCAATAGTTTCGGGTGGTTTCATGTCCAACTTCTGCGGTACAAATGTTTTATTCAATGGTCTGCTCAAATACGTATCATGGATCCGAAGGATCACCAAACTTCACTATCTAGAAGGTATAGCGCCGAGTGATGGCGTATTCCTCGATCCTCATAAGTTCAACTCAATTACAGAATCCGACGAAAACTGCCAACCGATCGACGTAGAACCAGAGCCCTTCTACTACCTTTTGAGCCACTTCCCCTCGAGCTGCGGTAAGTACACTGTCAATAAGATCGCCGGAGGACACGCCGCAAGCGTGTTCGAGTTCCCCTGGATGGCGATCGTACTGTACCGGGAGGACGGTTCCGACAAGCTGTCCCAACTTTGCATGGGATCGCTTATCAACCAGCGCTACGTAATGACCACTGCGCAGTGCGCCAACGGAGATCCATTCAAGCCGTGAGTTGACGATGATCTGTGTATCAACCGGATCTGATAATTTCCTCCTTTCAGCTATCGCGTAAGACTCGGTGAGCACACGATCGACCAGGAAGAGGACTGCAACGCCAACGACGAGGAAGACTGCGCCCCACCAGTACTAGACGTTGACGTGGAGTGCAGTCTCGGCCATCAAGGGTACGATCACGGCACGAAGCTTAACAACATCGGGTTGGTTCGGCTAGCCAGAGTGGTTCAGTTCCAGGATCACATCCAACCGGTTTGCCTACCGGGCACGTACGACCTGGCGAGAACTCAACTTCCGAACTACATCGTCAGCGGTTGGGGTCGTAACGAGACTCGGCATCGGATGAAAAGCCTGAGGAAGGCGATCGTATCCTCAGTTGATGAGGCAAAGTGTCGAACTCAGTACGCACAGTTTGGGCTGACGCTGGCGGAGGATCAGTTTTGCGCTGAGGCCGGGGCTGGTTCCAGCGGAAGTAGCTGCCACGGAGATGTGGGAGCACCGCTGGGATACACGGCCGGGTACTATGGCACGCAACAGTTTGTCCAGTTTGGGATCGCGGCGTTCGGGACGTTCGGTTGCAGGGAGGCACCGTCGGTTTACACCAACGTGTCCGTGCACGTCGGGTGGATCATTGGGAATGTTAGACCGTAGAAATTAGCTCGCTTAAATAAATGACATTTTTTTTTAATTTTTGGAGTTCAATTAAAAATTGTCAGTAGCTTTCTAAACTCTGTGTGGTTTTGTGTGATTTTGTGTGATTATGTGAGATTTGTTGTGATCTTATGAGTTCTTGTGTGTGATTATGTGGGATTGTGTGTGATTATGTGGAATTGAGTGTGATCTTGTGAGTTTTTGTGTGATTGTGAGTTCTTGTGTGATTGTGTGTGCTTATGCGGGATTGTGTATGATTGTGTGGGATTATGTGGGATTGTATGTGATCTTGTGTGTTTTTGTGTGATTATGGAGGATTGTTTGTGATCTTGTGAGTTCTCGTGTAATTGTGTGGGATTTTGTGGGTTTTTTTTTAATATCGTTTTTGGTAGTGTTGTTGAAAGTGTAAGTATTTTAGAGGTGCCAGAAAGTTTCCGCAGGATAATAATTTTCTGAAATAATCGTAATTTCTGGTTCACTTGTTTTTACTCAAGTTTAAGAGCCAAGGTAAACTGTACGCAACACTCCCCCAAAAACGTTCATTGTTTTCCCAGCGTAACGTTAGCCATAAAATTAGTTGCGCTATCACAACAGCCCAAACTTGGAAAGCTCGACACACTCAGCGCCTCCCGCTGATGCACCTGCCGAAAAGTGTAGGCACTTGGCAAACAGTTTTATCTCGCTAAAAATCTCAATAAAAACTCGCAAAATTGGCCCCCTTCAGCACAGCACACAACTTTCGCCAAAAAGCATCTAAATTTTCGCTCCAGAACATACTCGCACTTGTGTATACGTACGCTCGTACGAAACTTTGAACAATTCAACATTAAAACCGGAGAGGATGTCTTACGCCCCTAATATGTACCGACGAGGGCGGAAGTTTTGCCCGGTTTTACCGCGCGCTCCGCCCTCCACCCACCACCACAACGATTCGTCACGCAGTCTAGCAGAATAAGCCGTGTGTCGTTCGAGAATAACTTTTGCATAAAGCAAATACTCTTCCCTCTCTCTCTCTCTAGCTTGGAAAAAGCCAAGATATTTCAGTAGTACAGAGAACGAAACATCGCCGGTCGCCGGTTCGAATCCCGCGGCGGGCGCTCTAAAATTCTTTGTGTAAATATGGGTATTCGGCGCCGTCGCTCCGTGCCATACTTTCATACACTTAGGAGCCCAGGGCGGCGAAGTCCTTGTAGATAAAAAGGAAGACACTAGTGGTTGGTACTAGCAATGGTGGCCGACAGCTATAAAGTCAACTTCGTTTTTCGAGAACGAAACATAAACGCCCGGGATTATAATGAGAAATTATGTCAAGCATTAAGTCTTATGCGCTACCGAGAAGGGCTTTTTCAGTGGAAGAAAGGGAGGAAGGAGGTGCTACTGAACCACCCTAAGCCGGTGACGCTGGAATGTGTTTGGCGAGTGCTTTTATAAACATACACAGCGCCGAAACGTAAAACCGCTTGGAAATATTTCAGTTTCTTTCCTCCCGACCAACCTTTGTCCTCAATTTGAACGTTGTCTAAAGTCGGAAAGTGCTAGGAAAGTGCCCGGTTGAAGAGCAAACGCAACAATTCAGGCCTCTTGCAACAGTGGCGGCGCATAATTGGTGCGAAAAGAGACCTAACCTCCTAAGCGAGTTCGCGTCCAGACATCGACGAGAACGCACTGCCTTTGGCTGAGTCTAAGGTCAGAGTAGGCACTGAAATATGAACAAGTTAAGGTTTAAGGTCAGTCAAATTTGGTAAAAAATTGGTTTAAAAAATCAATGTAAACAAAATTAAAAAAAAATATTTCAAAAAAAAACCTTTACTATGACGACACCAGCCTACTACGACACAGTCGTTTCGAGCTGTTTCGTTTGAGGACTAGAACAAAATGCAAAGTCAAGCCGATTTAAGCTGCATAAGCTCTGTTGTGTGCAAACAACAAGAGCGGTGGCATTTGCCCTAATTTCAGTTGCAAAAACGTTGCACTTGTTAAAGTTTCATGACATTCGTGAAAAAAAAACTCAACAACAAGAATCACCCTTAAATCCTTCCTCTTCCGGGAGACAAAACTCACCTTTCCAGTCTATGATTTATTGCTACACCTACGCAGGCTTCTACCACGCTGAAATTGGCTACATTTCGTAAGCCTTTCCAAGAGACGCACTCGCGGATTCGATTCCCGTCGGCAATAAATAACACCCTAATAAGAAACAAATGAACTCGAAATGGCACCACACCTCCCGCCCTCCCCCGCACACGTTTTTTCCAACGATAAATCAACCTGTTGTTGTTGTTGTTGTACTTCTAGCTGTCTGCCTGCCTGTAATTGCCCCCCAAATCCCAGAGATTATACCGCGCTGTGCTGAAGAGTGCAGAATTTTAATTTTTTGAGCGCCATTTTTATGGACAGAAGAATGGAGCTCTTCTTTTTTTTCGGCTGCTTTATGGAACGTAATTTGGACAAGGAGCACACTCGTCCCGCGGGTTTTGTCCATTTTCTATTCATCATAACACCATCACACGGAACGCGCGAGTCAGGCCAGGTCTAGCTGGAGTCAGAAAATCGGTTAGGAATAGGGAGCAGCGTTGGGTGGAGGACGACCATCGGCATCTATGGAAGAAGGTAGGATGACCGGAAATTTGAGGGGTTATGAAAAAACTATGTGAAATGTGCAAAATGCATTCAAGATCTAATGTCATTAAATAGTTCACAAAAAAACACATGAAAAATTTAAAAAATAAAGGAAATTACATCAATTAAAACAAAATTCCACAAAACACTTCAAGCACCATATCTAGCTAAGTTTTCGACTCTGTTATTTCGGATCAATTCTTCACAAAGCCGTTTCGCCATTCTAGGATAATTTATCAGAAAAAAAAAACAAAATATTTGTAAGTAACAACAAAGTTTCACCTGAATCATTGATTTTCAAAATTATTCTCAAAGAATTGAAGTTTTATTGTATAAAAATAATATTTAAAAAAAAATCTTGAAACGATACAATTTCAAAAACATTTTGTACGTGAACCATTGTAATATTCAAGCAGTCCAAAAATTGCTCAATTCCAATATTCCAAAAATTTAAAAATTTGGTCAAAACTCCACATTTCTTTCAGATAATTTCAATAATTTTTTTTATTTTTTTTATATTTACAAAAAAATTGTTTTGGCATTATTTTTAAAGCAAAGGGGCATTAAAAATCATTGTTTTCGTTTCTCGCAAAATATGTGTTTTTGCTTAATAATTGTTAAACTACCTACTTTTCCTGTCGTTTCCAAATGACGATCGGCCTTATTTTCTATCAAAACATATACTGAAAAGGTCTACTTTTCAGAATTTTCAGGAAACCTAAAAAACCTTACAATTTCCAAAACATTTTGTACGTGAACCACAGTAATAATGAAGCACTCCAAAAATTTCTCAATTCCAATATTTTAAAAAATTTCAAAAATTTGGTCAAAATTCCACAATTTTTCAGAAAATTCCAATAATAAGTTTTTTTTAATTTATTTTTGTATATTTACAAAAAATCGGGTTTGGCACTATTTTTAAAGCAAAAATCATTAAAAATCATTGTATTCGTTTCTCGCCAAAATATGTTTTTTTGCTTAATTGTTGTTAAACTACCTGCTTTTCCTGTCTTTGCCAAATGACGATCGGCCTTTTCTTCAACAAAAATAATAGAATCAACACATATACTAAAAAGGTCTACTTTTCAGAATTTTCAGAAAACTTCAAAAAAAATTAATGCTTTGCCCTGTTTTTTTCTCTGAAATTATGCAACGGCAATGTCGTCTTTCAAAATGTATGTCAATGTTAACAATTTTAAATTCATTTCTTCATAATCAGCATGTTTCTGCTCGTTTGAACAGAATTTATTTTTGCAACAAAAAAACAAGGCTGGTGTAAAATGCATTTTAAAACACTTTTTTCATTCAAATTAGGAAAATTTATTTTTCTCGGCGTAACCAAGTATGCCAATTTTTTTGTCAATGACAAAATCATGAAACTGTTAAGAGGCAGTATTTGTAAATTCTGCTCGGTTTGTTCTAGAGGTCGTATCGAGGTGCTCCGATTTGGATGAAACTTTCAGCGTTTGTTTGTCTATACATGAGATGAACTCATGCCAAATATGAGCCCTCTACGACAAAGGGAAGTGGGGTAAAACGGGCTTTGAAGTTTGAGGTCAAAAAAACATAAAAAATCTTAAAATTGCTCGCATTTCCGTAAAACTTCATCAAATCCAACTCTCTTAGATGCATTCGAAAGGTCTTTTGAAGCACTTCAAAATGTGCCGAAGACATCCAGGATTGGTTTGACTTTTTCTCTTAGCTTTTGCAAATTACTGTTAAAAATTGATTATTTTAAAACCTTAATATCATTTTGCAACAGCCTCCAACACCTATACTCCCATAGGTCAAAAGAAAGGTAATTTCATGGACTATAAGCCTACGGTATTAACTTTTTGGCCAATCGCAGTTTTTCTCATAGTTTTTCGGTTTTTCTATAACAAACATTTTACAACGTTAGTTTTTGCCCTGTAGGCCTCCATAGCGGCACTTTTTGGTCTCAATTTCATCATATTTGGAATCATCGGAAAATTTCACGTTAGTTAGTAGTATTGGAGTTGTAAATTTGATTGCAAAAATTGCCATTTAGAATGAATTAAAATATTTTTTAACAATTTGTTGGATTAGGGGTGAAACAGGTTTTCGCCTACTTGATACAGCATTTGACGCATTGATCGCAGGGTAAATAAAATCAATTTCTTTTTTCAAAAATGTTTTATTTAATTAATTTTTAAATCAAATTTACCACTTTAATACTTCTTACTAACGTGAAATTTTTCAAGGATTCCGAATATGACAAAATTGAGACCAAAAAGTGTCGCTATGGAGGCCTACAGGGCAAAAACTAACGTTGTAAAATTTTTGTTATAGAAAAACCGAAAAACTATGAGAAAAACTGCAATTGGCCAAAAAGTTAATACCGTAGGCTTATAGTCCATGAAATTACCTTTCTTTTGACCTATGGGAGTATAGGTGTTGGAGGCTGTTGCAAAAAGATATTAAGGTTTTTAAAAAAATCCATTTTTAACAGTAATTTGCAAAAGCTATGAGAAAACGTTAAACCAATCCTGAATGTCTATGGCTCATTTTGAAGTGCTTCAAAAGACCTTTCGAATGCATCTAAGAGAGTTGGAATTGATAATGTTTTACGCAAACGCGAGCAATTTTAAGATTTTTCATGAATTTTGGACCTCAAACTTCAAAGCCCGTTTTACCCCACTTCTCTTTGTCGTAGAGGGCTCATATTTGGCATGAGTTCATCTCATGTATAGATAAACAAACGCTGAAAGTTTCATCCAAATCGGAGCACCTCGATACGACCTGTTACACATTGGTGAAAAACTCGCTCTTAATAAGATTTTGAACATAAAAAATAACCCCTTATGAAATTTTCTTAACAGTTTCAAAAAAATATTTTTGCAATTCCGTCGTGAAACTACTTACTTTTCCTGTCATTCTTGAACGACGAAATAGCCTACTTTTCTGTACCAAAAATAACAGAATCAGATAGCAACACTTTTCAAAATAAATGCTGAAAAGTTCTACTTTTCAGCACTCAAATGGGTGCTGAAAAGTTGAACTTTTCAGCACTTGTTTTGAAAAGTAACACTTTTCAACATTTTTTTGATTTAAACGATTTATTGACAAAATACATGAAAATTTGACATAAAATTTCACTCAGTGTGTGCTTTTTGGAATTGCAAAAAATGTTGTATGGAACTCGTTGCAAAACTTGATTTTTTCAGCACATTTCGTATTTATCCAACTCGGTGAACCTCGTTGAATAAATGTACGACTCGTGCTGAAAAAATCCGCTTTTTGCAACTTGTTGCATAAACTACTATTTCATAATTTATAAATCACAACTTTGAAATGTTAGTGGCGAAAAAAATAGGTCCTCACAGAAAGTAAGTCGTGATCTTGAAAATCCGATAAAAAAAAACATTATTTCAATAATAAAAGAAAATTTCACAATAGTTTCATTTTTCACATTAAATTTCCGATCAATTGTTCCAAAATATTGTAGATTGAAAAATTATGGCTAATTAAGAAACATATGATTTTTTTTCCCGGATTTTCATTCTATGTGCAACAAAGATCGGGTCGCCAATTTTAAAAAAGAAAATTTGTAAAAAAAATCTCAGCTTCATGAAATATATTTTTCAGAGATGGACTAGGAAGGACACAATTTTTAAATTTGAAAAACAACAAATATTTCGAAAAACATAACCCTAGTAATGGTTAAAACAATGTTAAAGTATATTCGATTGAAATTAAATTTCAAATTAAAAAAAAACCACTGAAAAACAAATTGAAGTATTTTTCCGTAGCTTTAAAAAATCACATTTTGTTCAACAATTATAACTTGGTCACGCAATGCTAGAGAATAGCTCATTTACAGCAATTTACTTTATTAGAGTCTAGTTACGCCACTGAATCAACTACAAACTGTTTAAAATACATTTCTATGCGATGTCATTCAGAATATTTTTAAAATATTCAAAAATTGATAAAAATTTTCATGCACAATTTCAAAAATTTCCATAAATTTGGAAATATTAAAAAAAAATCTGAAATTTGAATGCAATTATCAGTTTGCAGCCTATATTGCAAATTATGAAACAATAGAACAAAAAACAGAGTCAAATAGAAATTGTAAGTTCAAACAGGATTTTATTTGTTAATTTTGTTGGTTTCATTTACAGCGCATGAAAAACAGCCAAATTTTTATATGAATTTCCAGTTGATAAAAAAAAACCAAAAACTAGAAAGTCACCCTACGCGAACCTTTCGGTGTATGGAAGCTGCCATAACATCGAACCCAGCACCGACCACGGTGCGACGATGGGACCCAGCATCAGAAGCAGCCGTGGTGGCAAAGCGCATAAAAACAAGAGGTCCATGAAGCTGATGCTCAACGGCTCTGGCTCGATGGCTGGAGTGACGCTTTGGTCCTATAAATCATAAAAACGAATGCCAGACGCTGCAGCAAAAGCATAAATAAAAAGCATAATTTGGAACGTCGTGTATTTTGCCACCCCCCACCTAACCATCACCGCCCCCTTCTTGAGCAAACATGATCCAAGAGCTTCGGAGATTGGCTGCGAAAATGGCAAAGTTTTTTTCCCCATTTTGAGGGTGGGGTATGGGAGGTCGTATCATGTGTGCCAGATATCCTAGGTAGAGGCTACACGGAAAAAAAAGTCACACATGCTTTTACGCACCAAAGAGGGAGGGGAGGGGAGCATAAAACCAACAAATGAAGAAGAATCGGTACCTCTTGGAAGATTTTGCCAGCATCACACTGTGATACTGCTTGATAACCTTGGGGGAGAAAACTTTTCCACATGAATTTTAGAACAAAACTTGCGTCACGCCAAAGTTGGAGCTGCTGTGGGAACTGCTGCCATGCGTTTCCATTTTTCAGCACGATGGGTGGAGGGTTAATTTACATTCATTTGAGGTTTTTAGGATTCAATAATATTTTGACACAATTTTCGGCAGAGACTTGGTGTTCGAAGAATCACTGTTGTTTGCGTTCGTGCAAGTAAACTTTGTACTAGGAAAATTTCCACAGCTCGACTCAGAATTTCTTGCTGATGTTATTTTGTAATTTTGCCTATAGGGGAAATTCTCGTATGTTTGGCAGGTTAAGCTTTCGCTCCTAACTCCATCCAATTTGCTGATTTTCACTATTTAAACAACTAATTTTGCAAAACTTTTGATAGGAACTTGCTTGCTCACTTCTTATTGAGCTATTCATCACTCGATTTTAGTTGAAAACGCTTTTAATTAGCTTTAATTTAATGTCAAAGTACTGACCTGCCAACATTAGAGGCACGCTGGAATTAGATGCTGTTCCCCTACTTGACATTCAAAAAATAAAGCAAAACTTTGAAATCAAGGTAGTTTTCACCCAACAAGGTGTATAATCAGGCTTTATTGAATCATTTTAAATCCAAATAATTTTTATTTACCAGAAATTAAGTTTTTTGTTGGATCCACCTTTCTGATCAGTTCAATTTTCTGCTGAAATAAACTTAAAGATACACATTTAAAAAACAAATATAATTTTTGAGGGTTAAAAAATTCCATGGTTTAAAATTTGAAGTTTCGATGCAATTTTAGGGTTGATTTGCAAAATTTATTTATAATTATTTATTTTTTGTTGGGAACACCAAAAACTGACAATTTCACGATACAATCATGATTTATCATTTGATTTTGTAAATCGGAAGCAAAGTTGGTGAGTGGTTGTCACTAAAAAAATCATATTTTTTGGTGATGCAACATTTGTTTCCTGTTTACATTCATTTCAGACGTGTTATCTCAGCAACTATTGGTCCAATCTCAAATGTCTTTGAATCAAATTTGCAGCAAAATTTCTGAAAAAAAAATTAATCAAATCTGATCAAGCTTGGACATGACTTCTACTAGGTAAAAAAGTCACGTAACTTGATAACGATGTGTAAATTTCTAATAAGTTTACAGAAAAAAAGTTGGTAATATTCATCAGGAAATGGTGACAGATTTTGTGTCAAAAAAATGATTAATTTTACCCCAGAAAATTATGAATTTTCATTAGTTTTTGATGAATATTCATCAGGTTCACATTTTTACAAATTTTTTAATGTAATTTTACTCTAAAAAAAGAGGTAATATTCAACCTACCAAATTTTCAACATTCCAAAATTCCACTTTTTTTTCTGTGTTCTTAACAATTGCAAATTTGATACTTCATCCAAAATAATCTTGAAAAAATAATAATTGTAAACTTTCTTTTTCACAGTTTCTACCTAAGCAAAAAATAATTTTGAAATCACTGAGAAGTTTTCTTTTTTTTATTTTATTTTTTATATATTGTTTTAGTAGCTAAGAGACAGCCATATAGTTCAAATTTTAGTTATTGCAATGACGTGCAAAAGTATAACTTCATAAATGATGTAACATTCAGATTTTGTTTCTGTTTAGTTTGAATTTCAATTAAACTTTTGTGAAATGTTGTGCCCTTTTTATTGAAAATAATGACGAAGTTTTAAAATCAAACCAAACATACCAAAATTTCAAATCTATTTTAAGGCCGTTGCAAATATTTTTTGAAGTTCATGTCCCTCGACTCTGACCAAAGTCGAGGGGGGGGGGAGGACCAAAATAAAAATTTAAATTACGAGCCATGGTTACAACATTTTGATGAAAAAAGTGTTTTAAAATGCATTATACATTAGTACAGTTGTTTTGCCATCATTGGATTGGGAGCGTTCTTTTATTACGTAACGCGAAAAATCGAACTTTTAGACCCCCTCCCCCCCTCGTAACAAAATTCCCATACAAATTTTAAAAATTTTGTATGGAGCGTAACACGGCCTCCGACCCCCCCTTCCCCCCTACTGCGTTACGTAATAAAAAAACGCTCCCATTCCAAAATATCTAAGTATTGACAAAAAAAAAATATTTTTTGCGAAAAATAATTTTTTTGTGGTGCTGTACATTGGGATTTCATAAAAATTCAAAACATTTTTAAACAAGCCCAAACATGCTATATATGATTATCAATGCAAAAAAATGCATTTTTAATTTTTTCAGTTGATTAGACTTCTATTTTCATGGAAATTTTGAAGTCTTTTCGAAAAATATTTTTTGCCCCCTGATTTTTCAGAGCAATTTTTAAGGAGGGGAGGGGGGGCGACATAAACTTTGAAAAATATTTACAACGGCCTAAATGAAAAGAAATAAAAAATTAAAAAAATAATTTCCGAGACATAAAATCTTCAAATTGAAAATTTACGCGGGTAAAATACACTGAAGCTGTATCTCAAAAATCGGCATTCTAATCTAATCGAAAAAATAAAGTAGTAGGAAATTTTCCCAACTTTAAAATTTACATGATTCGAAAAATGTGACTTGAAAATATCTATGATATCAAATAGGTAAACTTTCACAAAAAAAATATTTCGAAAACAACTACAAAATGCTTACAATTTTTAAACGGCGAACTTTATCAAAACAAATTTAAAATGAGTTTCAATGGCAAATTTGAATTTGCATCTAAAACGAATGTTTGTTTACAAAAATCTAAATAATTTTACAAAAACTCATATTACCAGCATAGAACACGAAAATAAAAAAAAGTAATTTGCAAATTCAACTTTCAGTGATAAAAAATTCAAATAATAAACGTATTATTTTCTGTGTACCGTCATCAGGGGTGACATTGGGTTATACGAATTTCAGCATTTTTATATGACCCAATCTCACTCCCTAGACCCAATGTCATCCCTGATGAAGATATCTACTATTTTGGAAAATTCGTTTTCATAACCATCAATCGTTCAAAAAATACTTTCCCCAGATAAAAAATACCAAATAAATATTTACTTTTATGACCAGCCCGCAAAATTTTATGAAAAAAAAAACTGTTGATGCAGAATAGCTATTTTGACATACACGGAGAAAAAGGAGTTCCCAAAATCGTGAACAAGCGTTCATGAAAATGGGAACCTCGAACAAAGTGTTCAAATTCCATGGTACGATTTTGAAAAACGTACCATGAAATTTGAACACTTTGTTCGCGGTTCCTATTTTCATGAACGCTTGTTCACGATTTTGGGAACTTTTTTTTCTCCGTGTAGGATTTATAGTCGTAGAAAAACTACACAAAAAGATAAAGAAATGAAATTGAATAAAAACTTTTTAATAACTGCTCGATCTTAGAAGATTTCAAGTTGATTCAAGCTCAAGTATTTAAAACATTATCTTTTAATTTACTGACAATAGAAACAGAAAATATTTTTCTAATGAAATGCGTTATCTCAAGCTTCAGAATCAAGACAAAACAACATTTCTCCACAATAAATAAAGCTCCAATTGATACCTGGCTTCCTAATCCAAACGATTAAAGTCTGCAGCACTTCCTGTGAGATCCATTCCTCCGGCTACCGTACAGCGATAATTTATTCTCCCATTAGGCAGACGTAATTCCACTTCTACCTTTTTAGCACTGCAGGTTCCATTTGTTTTGCTGCTCAGAAGCTCAAAGAGCCAAGGCTCACCAATCTTCTTGTCCCGTCCTGCCTCCCTTGCCGCAGAACACCCACCCCCGGATCATAACGCAGAGGTGCAATCCATCAAAAGTTGGTTGGTTTGTCTTTCCAGCAGATCATATGCCTTACTTTACATGCAGAGAGTGAGAACCGGGGGGTGGTTCTGCTCTATTTGATCTGCTGTGAACCTCTCTTTCCTTAGCAAGAAGGAAGCAATCTAGTCCGGAAGCGAGTGAGCGCAGCACAGCAGCATTCAATCCAACTGCTGATTTATTATTTATGGTGCAGCTCATAAAGCAGCTCCGGTAGGGTAAGCAAGCAACCTTTCTGTTCTACTTCGAATAGCAACACTCTAAATCTTCAAAACATTGCTCTTGCTTATCGTAACTATTTTATTACCAGGAAACACAAAGCTTAAAACAGTAGCAGCACAAACCCGGCAGTGGCGAGCACAGTACCGATGAAAAATATTCAAAATCCTTCAATTTCTCCCGTACCACCCTAAAACTTCAACACGTTCCCCTCCAAACTACCCTACAGTCTAAGCATGCCTTGCTGCGGTGGCGGTTTTGACTCTTCTAACACACTCATCGCAGCAGGCTGTGTGGCAAAGCGCAGCAACTCAGTCAGTGAAGTAGCAAAAGCGAAACAGATCCGGAAATTGAATCTGAAAGGAGAAAATTAATCCGGAATCACTGATGAGTTTTCCTTTCTCGCCCAGCTCGTCAGAACGAAAATGAACTCTTAATACACCGCCGGGTAAAAACCCCTTTCGCCGCATAGCAGCAATATAACTATGGGAAGGGGGAAAGGGAGGAGTGATTATGATACGAGCGACGAACCTGTTTTGGTTAGAGGGTTTCAAGCAGGAAGTGAACGATTGATGCGGTTGAGGGTTTGAAAAATTACTATGTTATGATTGTTTTGGTTGGAAAAGGGGAATCAAAACGTGAAATTAAACAAAAAAAAATACTAACGAAAAAACGTAAATATTTCCAAAACAAGCGCTCCAAGTTTTAACTAGTTTGGTTACACCAGTTAAAATAAAACAGTTAAAAATGTAAACAAAAATCAGAAAAGTTCAGAATTCCCAAAAACTAAAATAAACTGAAATCAATATTTTAACCAACTAAGTAAATTTTCTAAAAACAAAAGATCCGCTTGGACCAAGTAACCCTCGTCAGTTACATGATCTCCAAGTATGGAGTGTAATGAGTTTTTTTTTATTTTTAAACTAATCCTCAGTCCTAACGTAGCACCTAAAAGGACCTAATAAAAATAAGTAATGAATAAAAAAAATGTAACAGAATAAATTTGTGGAAAATAAGATTTTTTCCCAGCTTTTTCCCAATTTTTATGACGTGTCCCAAGAGTGTACGATCATTTTGATGAGAAATTGGTCTATTTCACGAGTGTCAATTGCGATATCTGGATTGGTTTAAAGAATCTTGTAGTTGTAGAGAATAGGACAAATAGGAAAATAATTTAATATCAATATGATCATCAAAATTGATGTTGAAAAAGAATAAGGTTCATTTGCAGACTTTTTAATTCATTCGGGTATTTTTGGCATCAGTGCAATTGTTTGCGAGAGAAAATATTGACGTTTGAGGAGAGTGAGCGGATGCGATAGCGTTTGCAGTCAGAGTGAGAGCGCGCTTCTCGCAAGATTCATTCTGTTGGATAATTTTGTAGATGACGAATGTGTGATTGTTTCAAGTTCTTTGGAAGAGTTGAAAAGGCAATCTTTTGATTACATTTTACGTTTACTACATGGCATAGTCGGTAGGTGAGTATACTGTATTGCGGAGTAATTGTGGTAATGTGAAGGGGCGAATTACCCAACCAGCTAAAGAGAGCTGAAGAAACAGTTGGCGAATGCCCCAATAAGCTAAAGAGAGCTAACACTGAAAAAAGGGTTGACGAATGCCTCAACCAGCTAAAGAGAGCTAACGCAAAAAAAGGATGACGAATGCCTAAACCAGCTAAAAAGAGCTTGAATGAAAAAAAGTTGGCGAATGCCCCAACTAGCTAAACAGAGCAAAAAAAAATAAGAAAAGAAAAAAAAAAGTTGGTGAATGCCCCAACTTGTTGGCTTCACAAATATTATTTATGTGTAATTCATGAAAGGTTATTGGGCGTAAGTTCCCAACAACGCTGATCTTGAATTAAAAAAAAACGTCACCATTTACTCACTTTCGACCAAAATGGTCGTTGTCACAAGATAGCACACAACAGACGAACGATCTATTTCGGTTAGTAAGTTTTCTTCTAATTTGTTATGCCAATTGTTTCCTTGAATTTCAAAAAAATGAATTCCCTACATTTGCTAGGTTTCTTTCTAGTGAGAAAATGAACGCTCGTATTCCCAAGTATTGGAACTTCATCGAGTTCACCCACCCTTGTTAATATCAATTACCCCTCTGTGAGATGAGCTTAGAATTTTACGAGCTCTTCAAAGTGGGGTTCCTGCCAAGGTGGGATATGCAAACGGACACTTACGTGCTTCATCTTGCCACCGTCCAGCATCGATGCCGCTGCTGCTGCTGCCGCCGAACTGGATAACTGCAATGGATCGAGAGAAGAGAAAAAGAACAAATACCGTAGGTATTAGAAGGACAGGGGATGCAATCTCTCTCTGTTTCTGGATGGGAAATAAAAATGTTGAGTGGAGATGAAAGCTTTCAAGCGTAAAAACCTTTCCATTCCTGGTGCTGCACCCGATCTCTTGTTATTTCTAATTATTTATTGAACGCTTAGGAATTATTGAAGGAAAAACAAATACAGGTTCAGAGTGTCCGGCTCTTCTCCTCTCTCTCATCATCGGAAGTGACGATGAAGCTAATGGAAGCTCCCTTCCCAGAACCGAGCGGGCTGACTCTAGTAGCTGGAATCAATTATTTGCATTGACTGGAAGGTAAAGTGAACCCGATTCTCCGATACACGTGCCATGCCCACACACCCAACACATTTTTGTAAGGAAGGGGTGTTTGAAATGTTGAAAACTGGCCTCCCTGCTGGGAGGAATAATTTCTGCACCACATCGTTCGTCGTCATCGTTGAGTGCCAATATGGGTGGCTGGGGAAATTAGCACAGGTGGCGTTACAGGTATTGCCCATGTAGCAAAATATATTCCGACTTATAAAGGGGTAGGAGGCGGAAGGGGGGTTAGAGAAAAGTTAAGTGGTTTTTGTGTGAAAGGATTCCCATGATTAATGGCGCTCTTGGTGGTGGAGCGCTCGCAGTAGGCCTAGAGTTGATTGCTTTGCTTCTCAATGGCTTATTGAATATTCCAGATTCGATCCGAGCAGGCGATGGTTTTTATGTTTTCTCTGTATGTCATTGTTTTTATTCAATTACAGAGCTAGCACAGCACACTTGATTTCTACGAGATGAAATCATAATCGATCCCAGGTGGATTGACGCATGATTACTTTGATGATAAATAAAGAGAAAATAAATAATTATTCACAGTACATCAACCAAACTTCCCAGAGGATTAACATTTTCCGCAAAATTTCTTGCCATAATCATTTCCCGTAATTCATTTCCCACTTATCACCCACTCATGATCCTCCATCAGGAAAAACAAAAGACACCGAAAAAACGAATAAATTATCACACCGGATTGTGCGCCTATTTTCGGCACCTTTCATCATCTTTTCCCCGAACGACGCCACCTCATCACCTTTCGAGCATCATTCATCCCAATTTCTCACAGCGAAGCTCATCCACTTGACATAATGACGGGCCGCCCAACCAGCGCGCATTTTAAAGTGATTATTTGATCCTTTAGGGCATCTCCACCGCAGGGACCTAATTGCGTTGCAAAGCTAATTTGGCACCCGCGTCAAGCCCACCGCGGTACTTGTGCGAGAGCTAATTTAGGTTCGAGTTCATCCGTGTTCATCCGAATCTAAACAAAACTCAGGTTAGCTCCGGGATCTACCGGGAGCAAATCGTCTGACGGATGGTTTTTTCAAGCAAAACAATGTGATTGGGCCAATGTGAGTTTGTAAACATAGAGTTTATCCTGCTCACGTCAGTAAATGTTTACATTAGGAGTGATGATTGATTTTTCGATATCAATTATTCGAGTTTGGAGATATTTTCCCTTCCTTGCTGCAAATTTACGCATGAAAAATGACTTTTGGTAATTTGGGGTGATGCAGTTTAGTTTTTTAGGTCAGATTGGGGCTGTGTTTGTTTAATTTTGGTCAACGCATTGTCGATCTACTACCGGACATGCAAGAGACAAGTCATTTGTATTGAGTAAAAAGCAAAATTCAAGCATAACATTTTAAATAAGCCAATACGGATTTGAAAACAAGCAATCCCAGCAATCCTGTTCTTAATTTCTTGAATTCTTAAATTCTTAAATTCTTAAATTCTTAAATTCTTAAATTCTTAAATTCTTAAATTCTTAAATTCTTAAATTCTTAAATTCTTAAATTCTTAAATTTTTAAATTCTTAAATTCTTAAATTCTTAAATTCTTAAATTCTTAAATTCTTGAATTCTTAAATTCTTAAATTCTTAAATTCTTAAATTCTTAAATTCTTAAATTCTTAAATTCTTAAATTCTTAAATTCTTAAATTCTTAAATTCTTAAATTCTTAAATTCTTAAATTCTTAAATTCTTAAATTCTTAAATTCTTAAATTCTTAAATTCTTAAATTCTTAAATTCTTAAATTCTTAAATTCTTAAATTCTTAAATTCTTAAATTCTTAAATTCTTAAATTCTTAAATTCTTAAATTCTTAAATTCTTAAATTCTTAAATTCTTAAATTCTTAAATTCTTAAATTCTTAAATTCTTAAATTCTTAAATTCTTAAATTCTTAAATTCTTAAATTCTTAAATTCTTAAATTCTTAAATTCTTAAATTCTTAAATTCTTAAATTCTTAAATTCTTAAATTCTTAAATTCTTAAATTCTTAAATTCTTAAATTCTTAAATTCTTAAATTCTTAAATTCTTAAATTCTTAAATTCTTAAATTCTTAAATTTTTAAATTCTTAAATTCTTAAATTCTTAAATTCTTAAATTCTTAAATTCTTAAATTCTTAAATTCTTAAATTCTTAAATTCTTAAATTCTTAAATTCTTAAATTCTTAAATTCTTAAATTCTTAAATTCTTAAATTCTTAAATTCTTAAATTCTTAAATTCTTAAATTCTTAAATTCTTAAATTCTTAAATTCTTAAATTCTTAAATTCTTAAATTCTTAAATTCTTAAATTCTTAAATTCTTAAATTCTTAAATTCTTAAATTCTTAAATTCTTAAATTCTTAAATTCTTAAATTCTTAAATTCTTAAATTCTTAAATTCTTAAATTCTTAAATTCTTAAATTCTTAAATTCTTAAATTCTTAAATTCTTAAATTCTTAAATTCTTAAATTCTTAAGTTTTTAAATTCACAAATTCTTAAATTCATACATTTTTGAAAGCCTGATTTTGAATTCAATTTTTGATAAAAATGGTGTTTTTGAATATAAATAAAATCGTAAATTTATATTTTGGAATTCCTTAATTTCAGATTTTGTAGCATTTGTTATTTCGACATGTAATTTCTGAATAAATTAAATACTTTAATATTAAAATTATTATTCAATTCTGCATACTTTTTATTTAGAATTTCCAAATTATTTTTTTTTACTATTGAGTTTTTCAGTCTGTTAATAGATATTTGTATGATAACTTTTAAGTTTGTTTTCACTCACTTCATTTCGATCCGTGTGGATCAATTGGACAGCACACTGGACTCACAATCCAGAGGTTGCTGGTTGGTACTAGAAATAGTGGCCGACAGCTATAAAGACAACTTCTGTTTTAACTCATTTCAACCAAAAAACTATATCTGTCCATTTAATTTCAAAATTCTGCATGAGATTCGGCGGGGATTTTCAATATTATTATATCGAATACAATGTTATTAAAACGTTTGTGAGTTTCAGTCGCATACAAAAAGGAGAATTCTTGAAATATATTTGAATTTTAATACATAATTCAAAAATGTTTAAATTTTCTGTGATGATTTGCTTATATCAAATATAGGTGGTTGATTATTTTTTATTTATAAAATACTAAAAAATGGTAAATATCACAATTTTTCAATTTAATAAAGTCGTTTTGAACCAAATTACTGATTTCTTCAATATCCATTCAAATTTGATAATCAAAATAAATTCAACTTCAACCAAACAGAGACAAATAATTCTAAAATCTCAGAAAACATTAACCACCGGCAGCTCGGGGACTTCTCGAGCACCTATCTTGGCTACTCGACGGATCCCCGATGAACTTTTTCTTCGCTGAATGAACTCGAAGGCTAATTTAGCTTTAGCTTTGCTACCCGCGGTGCGAAAGTTGGGGTGCAAACATGTCGGGAGCAAATCGGATGAACTCTTTTAAAAATTTGAAAATGATATTTTATTGATATACGCAACCAATTTGGACATATAATGCAATTAGAAGCATGTTCTATCATGCTAGAATGTAGTTTTATTGATTTCGATCAACAAAACGGCTAGAATTTGAAAATAAATAAATTAGATCCCCGCGGTGGGCTTGATTCGGTAGCCAAATTAGCTCCCAGCGGTGCGAAAACGTGTATTAGCTACGGAGCAAAGCTAAAAATGGGGATCCAACCGATAGGTTTGCCACGCAATTAGATCTCTGCGGTGGAGATGCCCTTACCACGCGCTCTCTGGTTTACAGAAAAAAGGGGATTAGATCTAATTTTAAGCATTTATCAGTAATGTATACAGGAAAAAATGCGTTTAAGAAAGCAATGTTTCCAGGTCTTAATTTATTATTTTTTATCATAATAATTTTCTAAAATGATCAAAGTGTGTCCACGTGGTTTGCGGAGGCTTGATAAATTTTCAGAAGTACTTTTTTTGCAGAATCAAATGTCAAATATGTTTGAAAAAAACAGTGTTCCCCTATTTCAAAAACCCAACATTCAACCCTTCCCATCGAAGTAGGCTGAGGTCGCCCTCCAGTAGGGGATTATTAATCATAGCATGCGTGAGGGGGAGAAACTTGGCTAATATGCTGCTGGAAAATCTCCACCATCAAAGTAGGCTCTCCGCAAGAACAATAACATCCCCACCACCTCCCTCCCCTCCCACTTCACGCAGAGAGATATTAAATTCTAAGGGAACGCTCAGGTTGATCCCAATGTTCTCGTTTACCGTACCCGATAGATGGCCCCGGGATCTTGATATTTTCTTGGCTCACAAAAGGTAGTGGTGCGTGTGTTCTCGTTATTAAATCTGTCCATACCTTACGCTCGGTGCTGGAGGCAAGGTAGGCCGGTCGGCCCGGTATGCAAAATCCGAGCATCCCCAGTTTTTCCACCCACCCCAGCCTACTGTGCGGCAAAAAAGATGGCGGCAGCCAGCAACATTTCAGCAACAACAAAGTCTCGCCCCGGGGCCCGGCTGCTCGGCTCCGTTAGCTGATGTTCAGTGTTCTGTGTTTTGTTTATGCTGATCTCTCGCTTCATCTGGCCCCACTGGTTTTGTGAGTTAGCTTTGTGTCTTCATTGATTTAATTGAATATTATCCTGCTGGTTGTGCTTGTTGCTTTTTTGTTGCTTGTTAAAAGGTTTTTTTTTACTTCTTTGGTGCCCCCTTTTCGGGGATGCTCTTGTTTCGAGAAGAGGTCGTCGTTTTTCGGAGCACTCCGGATTTTTGCCGAACAAAGGTCACAGAAACTGGCGGCGGAAGCGACCGAAATACCTGGCAAGGTTTTGTTGTTTCACGCCCCCGGGGGAAGATTTGAGAACCACTCGACAGCTTAATAGACTGTTATTCAAAACACAATGTATCGAATTATGATTTGATAACGTCCGAAAATGCTGCTGGGAATATGATACAGGAGGTAAGAGCTGTTCGTTAAACAAGGCCTTTTCAAATTACCTGCCCTTAAGGGATTCGTATGAAATGCTTTTAAAACATTCCCCTTCTTGAAATTGATTAAAATCAATTACTTCTAGCTCTCTTCTCTGAAATTTTGTCGTTTTGATAATCTTGTCTTCTTGTCTTCTTGTCTTCTTGTCTTCTTGTCTTCTTGTCTTCTTGTCTTCTTGTCTTCTTGCCTTCTTGTCTTCTTGTCTTCTTGTTTTCTTGTTTTTTTTGTCTTCTTGTCTTCTTGTCTTCTTGTCTTCTTGTCTTCTTGCCTTCTTGTCTTCTTGTCTTCTTGTCTTCTTGTCTTCTTGTCTTCTTGTCTTCTTGTCTTCTTGTCTTCTTGTCTTCTTGTCTTCTTGTCTTCTTGTCTTCTTGTCTTCTTGTCTTCTTGTCTTCTTGTCTTCTTGTCTTCTTGTCTTCTTGTCTTCTTGTCTTCTTGTCTTCTTGTCTTCTTGTCTTCTTGTCTTCTTGTCTTCTTGTCTTCTTGTCTTCTTGTCTTCTTGTCTTCTTGTCTTCTTGTCTTCTTGTCTTCTTGTCTTCTTGTCTTCTTGTCTTCTTGTCTTCTTGCCTTCTTGTCTTCTTGTCTTCTTGTCTTCTTGTCTTCTTGTCTTCTTGTCTTCTTGTCTTCTTGTCTTCTTGTCTTCTTGTCTTCTTGTCTTCTTGTCTTTTTGTCTTCTTGTCTTCTTGTTTTCTTGTTTTTTTTGTCTTCTTGTCTTCTTGTCTTCTTGTCTTCTTGTCTCCTTGTCTTCTTGTCTTCTTGTCTTCTTGTCTTCTTGTCTTCTTGTCTTCTTGTCTTCTTGTCTTCTTGTCTTCTTGTCTTCTTGTCTTCTTGTCTTCTTGTCTTCTTGTCTTCTTGTCTTCTTGTCTTCTTGTCTTCTTGTCTTCTTGTCTTCTTGTCTTCTTGTCTTCTTGTCTTCTTGTCTTCTTGTCTTCTTGTCTTCTTGTCTTCTTGTCTTCTTGTCTTCTTGTCTTCTTGTCTTCTTGTCTTCTTGTCTTCTTGTCTTCTTGTCTTCTTGTCTTCTTGTCTTCTTGTCTTCTTGTCTTCTTGTCTTCTTGTCTTCTTGTCTTCTTGCCTTCTTGTCTTCTTGTCTTCTTGTCTTCTTGTCTTCTTGTCTTCTTGTCTTCTTGTCTTCTTGTCTTTTGTCTTTTTGTTTTTTAGTTACAGATCTTATTTATCCAATGCATCACGCTCTGCAGCGTCCTCTTTCCAGCAAACGACCAACCTCCGTCGGTGACCGTGACGAGCACCGAAAAAAAGGCCAGATATCCTCGTCGAGTGCCCATCAGATCAACCGGCCTGTTTGAGTATGAATGAAGAGTGCAAATGTGATACTGTTTGCAGGACATTTGCGCCCCAAAAGTATGCTGCTGCACAAAACCGGGCTCGGTTCCATTCCGGTTCTCGCCCCAAAAAGCGACAACTGTTAACTAGGTGTATCTCCGAGCACCCTCTCGCCGGTGGAGGTGGTCCGAATTTTCGATTGCCACCACCTCTCCGCACCAAGTGTCCGTGTCCTTTTCGTCCGGCCAGCAGCATCAACCGGTCAGACCAGACCAGCGATGTGATCCAAATGTGAGGTCATCTGATATAAATTGCATAGCTTCTCTCACACTTCGTGACTGGAGTCCGGGGAAGTGCAGCTGAGTGCTTTTTTCCTAGGATCCGGATTCTGCTGCTGATGTGTTTTGTAACACGATATTCCCGGCATCTGTGGCCTCTCAATCTCACCTAGAATTGTTGTCCTTTGCCTGCCTTGACGTTGGCAAAGGGGGGTGGTTGTTTTAATTAAAAATTCAGCAATAATTACATACGTAAGTTGTTCAATAAATTACAGCACAAAACGTAATTAATGGCGTGTTGTTTTGGTAAATTAACACTGACTTATTTATTTTCTAATTTTTCTTGCCATTGCCACAGGAGTGTCTTTTGCGACCTGGTCCGGTGAGCAGGAACTCCGACCTCGGATACAGTCTAGAATGGGGCACCGCAAGGGAATTACATTTTCCGGGTTGGTTGGTCGGGCTCGGGCAAGGCAGTACGTCACCGGGCAAATGAATGGGCTATTCCGGCAACACTGTCACGGTTAAGTAATGCGGTTTTTTGGCAGAGCGAAGCCGAGAATAGTTGGTTTCGTTATCGTACCGTTTTGAGAATATTGCAGGAAAGTTGCGTTCTAGTTAGGTTGTTTGAGCCTCAGTCTCAGTCTCAGTCTCAGTCTCAGTCTCAGTCTCAGTCTCAGTCTCAGTCTCAGTCTCAGTCTCAGTCTCAGTCTCAGTCTCAGTCTCAGTTTCAGTCGCATTTTCGGTCCCAGTTTCTGTCTCCATTTCAGCTGCACAACCATCGTAAATCGAGGGAGATTTCAACACAAAAACCAGCTGCAAAAACAAAGACAACCACATCAAAAGCGCAAAAAAACAAACCGCCAAGGGGTCCATTTCCACTCCATCAGCTGCGCTGCCAAGTGTTGAGTGGCCAAAAATAATTTGATGATGTTTTTAATTACACAACCGAGGGGTCGTCCGTTTGTTTGTTTGGAAGCTGTGCAGGATACAGACAGACTGCGCGCTCGTGGGTGGATGCCAACTCGACTCGAGATAACACATAAAAAGGAGTGTGTGTGTGTGACTTCCGGTGAGCTTTCCAAAAACTATTCCATCCGTTCGCAAATAGTCCACCCAGGAATACCGGGGGTCCACGAAAGGGCCCACCGAGAAAGTCGTTAAGAAAAGCAATTAGCAGGAAAAAGCCTTTTCCGAACATTTTCGCCCAGCGAAGCAGGCGTTGCGAACGTATAAGCTGTGTGTGCGACGCTATCTCTCACGGCCTGCTAGGGTTTGGCTTTTCGCCCATTTTCCTGGAACTGTTGTTGATTTTGTTGCTGGCGGTGAAAAGATCGTCGTAGGTTGCTGCGATGGTTGTTTTTCCCCGGTTGTGTAAACTAGAGCAAAAGGACGAACACGGGCGCGCAAAACAACAGCAACAACAACAACAACAACATCAACCGACATCTACGAGGACGACTGCAAACAGAACGGCGCGCACACAAGGGCACAAGGCAAGTCATGTGAATTTTCGGGTTCGTGGTGGGTACAATCCTCTTTCGGCAAAATGCCATGCTCCGCCCACAGCCAATCAGAATATTATTATGTGTATACCGAGATGAATACGACGGCGACGGCGACGACGACGACCGGGACCAGGACCAGGAAACCCAGAAAAAGGGAGGAAAAACCCCGGCGATGGAAAGTGGCCAAAAGCCAAAGCAGCAGCAGCAGGCTCTGCCGTGTTTCGACCTTTTTTTGCTGCTGCCACTTGGATGTTGTTCCGTCTTCTCGGCCTGCTACGACGACGGCGACGACGCGACCTGGCGATGTTCTCGTTCCTTGTTGTCCTGAAGGTATATTATCATCATGGCATGCTGCTGCTAGTGTTCTTCTTCGCAGTCGCGCGGAAAATGGCTTTCGGTTGCTGGCTTTTGTGTGCAATTTCCTTTAAAGTTTTCGCCCACTTTTTTTCTTTTCTTTTTTTCCCCGGGGTGGTTTTTGGCTTCGAGTCAGTTTGGGTCATAGTTTTGCACGGTGGGTTGAAAGATGTCAGAAGATCATATTTTATCCTCTACACAGAAAAAAATGATGGTAATATTCATCAGGAAATGGTTCTGGACATTCATCAGTTTTTGATGAATTTTTATCAAGTTCACATTTTTACACATTTTTATGTAATATTACTTGAAAAAAGGTTATATTAAACCTACCAAATTTTCAACCTTCCAAAGTTCATTTTTTCTGTGCATCAAATTTTAGCCATTGATTACTACACGCTAGAATTATTTTTCAATTGGGTCATTCTGAGGTTCGTTCTTCAATATCTCGTGATGGAAAGACTCCCCACATTTGTTTACATTCAAAAAAAATGTTTAATATAAATTAACAGTTCAAGATGATGATGAATTTAAAATTTGATGCAAACGGTAATGCCACCCGATTTGCGTAATCTACATTCTGGAAAAATGTTATTTCTTGTAAAAAAAAACTTTAGAGATCTTTCATTTTCCATTACTTTACTGTTACAGAAATCGGTTTCTAGGAAGAAATGTTCCTTATAAATAAAAGCTTTAAGAGATTGCCATCGCTTTTCCATTAGCTTTATCTCAAAAACCATTAAACCAATCCAACTACAATTTCATCCAGTTAAAATCTACTTATGGCATCACTGCTAAATGAATTTATCCTAAATAAATTCATCCATCTCATGAAATTTTAAAAAAAATATATTTTTTTTAAAAAGGTGATTTTTCACAATTTTGATTTATATTTTTGTGTTTAAAATTTAATTCTAAAGGGTGTTGTTTGAGCGTATCCTTTTTTCTCAACTATTTTAATTTTTTTAACTTTTGCTGATGACACAAAATCAATCATCAAATCACTAAAAGATTTTAGCTATTTCAATAGATTTTTTTTTCTTCCAGGGATTAGGCATTTTTTTGGAAAATATTTTTTTGTATTTTTTTTTTTATTTGCGAAAACTGAATGGGTATATTCTCTCTGAGAAGGCAATAATAATTTATTTATTTTTTCAATTGTTTGTTCCCCTTTCATTAAGCATTTTTTTGGAAAATATTTTTTTGTATTTTTTTTTTATTTGCGAAAACTGATTGGGTATATTCTCTCTGATAAGGCAATAATAATTTATTTATTTTTTTCAATTGTTTGTTCCCCTTTTTCGAAAAATCAGGAGGCCAACAAAATAATTATTATTAAAAATTTAACTTTCATTGAAATACAATCGATTGTAAACTACTATATTAACGATACGATACGATATAGATTAACGTTTATTTGTGCATTTTCAATCAAACTGAGCACTTTTTGCCTTTTTACCAATTTTGAATTTTCGGGACCACCAATGTTGAAAATAAAGACGCAACATTTGAAGAAAAATAATATTGATAGTTTAGATCAAAAATCAAAAAAAAATCGGTCTTTTTTCTTCAATTTTATTTTTTGTATTTTTTAATCCGACTGAAACTTTTTTGGTGCCTTTGGTATGCCCAAAGAAGCCAGCATCATTAGTTTGTCCATATAATTTTCCATACAAATTTGGCAGCTGGCCATACAAAAATGATGTATGCAAATTCAAAAATCGATTTGGTGTCTTCGGCAAAGTTGTAGGTATGGATACGGACTACACTGGAAAAAAATGATACAGGGTAAAAAAATTTGGTGATTTTTTTATTTAACTTTTTATTACTAAAACTTGATTTGCAAAAAAAATATTTTTAATTTTTTTATTTTTTGATATGTTTTAGAGGACATAAAATGCCAACTTTTCTGAAAATTCCAGGTTGTGCAAAAAATCATTGACCGAGTTATGAATTTTTTTATCAATACTGATTTTTCCAAAAAATCGAAATTTTGGTCGCAAAAATTTTTCAACTTCATTTTTCGATGTAAAATCAAATTTGCAATCAAAAAGTACTTTACTGAAATTTTGATAAAGTGCACTGTTTTCAAGTTAAATCCATATTTAGGTGACTTTTTTGAAAATAGTCGAAGTTTTTCATTTTTTTAAATTAGTGCACATGTTTGCTCACTTTTGAAAAAAATATTTTTGAAAAGTTGACAAAATTCTCTATATTTTGCTTCTTCGGACTTTGTTGATACGACCTTTAGTTGCTGAGATATTTCAATGCAAAGGTTTAAAAACAGGAAAATTGATGTTTTCTAAGTCTCACCCAAAGAGCCCACCATTTTTCAATGTCGATATCTCAGTAACTAATGGTCCGATTTTCAATGTTAAAATATGAAATATTTGTGAAATTTTCCGATCTTTTCGAAAACAATATTTTCAAAATTTTCAAATCAAGACTAACATTTCAAAAGGGCCAAACATTCAATATTACGCCCTTTTAAAATGTTAGTCTTGATTTGAAAATTTTGAAAATATTGTTTTCGAAAAGATCGGAAAATTTCACAAATGTTTCATATCTTAAAATTGAAAATCGGACCATTAGTTGCTGAGATATCGACATTGAAAAATGGTGGGCTGTTTGGGTGAGACTTAGAAAACATTTGATTTTTTGCACAACCTAGAATTTTGAGGAAAGTGTATGTCCTCTAAAACATATCAAAAAATAAAAAGAAATAAAAATAGTGTTTTTTGCAAATCAAGTTTTAGTAATAAAAAGTTAAATAAAAAATCACCAATTTTTTTTTAACGTGTATCATTTTTTTTCAGTGTAGTCCGTATCAATGCCTACATCTTTGCCGAAGACACCAAATCGATTAAAAAATTCCTTCAAACGATACAGATTTTTGAATTTTCATTCATCATTTTTGTATGGACAGCTGAAAAATTTGTATGGAAAATTATATGGACAAACTAATGATGCAAAATGGCTTCTTTGGGCATACCGAAGGCACCGAAAAAGTTTCAATCGGATTAAAAAAATACAAAAAAATCGAATGACCGAAATCCTAGAGAACTGCTCTATACAAACAAGCTATAAAAATATTTTGAAAAAAATATCTTGAGAAGGATTTTCTGATCGATCAAGTTTCATCGACAAAGGACAACCAAGGATTCATCAGAACAAAACAGTTTCTTACTTAGAAATATACTCTTTTCTATGTCATTACACACAAAATTATTCACGCAAAACAACCATTTTCCAAAAAGCCCAGTGTTTTAGATGCCAAAAAATCCCAGCTTGTGAGTAATAACACAGGAAAAATCATGGCTTTTCAAAAACATTTCAAGGTGCAAAACAAAATCAAATAATACTTTTTGCAATTTGCAAAGTTTTACATTCTTTTTGTAACTTGTATCTTCAACTGTTGTTACAGAAATTTTAATTTTGGACATAGCCACTTAAAATCAGGGGTGCCAGGTTGCCAGATAAATCTGGCATTGCCAGATTTTTTGAACGCCAATTAGAAAAAAATAATTTTCTATTTCTTCCTCACATTGTTTTATTGACGTATTTTGTTTATTTTGTGAAGCTATAACGTATAAAAAGTGAAAATACACAGTTTTTGAACAAAAAATTACTTATTACTTTGAGAAAAGTGGCTTGCCAGATTTTTCACAGATTTTTTGCCAGATTTTTTACTCTTCAGACCTGGTAACCCTGCTTAAAAAAGACAACATTTTTTTTAACCTGTAAAGTCATAACAAAGCTTGACCATCTCCAAACATATTTCTTTGGAAAATACCAGCAAATTTCATAATAATTTCCTTTCGAGACATTAAGAATGATCCAATTATTGCTGAGATAAAGCCAATGGAAGCCAGAAAACCTATTAAGATATCAATATATCGAAAACTTTTGGATCGATTCTCAATTGAAAATAAAAAAAAAAACATTTGTGAATTTTGTACTATATCTGCTAAACAAACTATCCACCTTTTAAAACAAAAAATACTTCGAATTAAAATCACTTCAATTTGAACTTTTGAAAAGGTCAATATAGCATGGAGACTTGTTTGGCCAATTTAAAAATTCTAAGTTGCGATTTATCACACCGTGTCCAGGTCTTCAATTTTTGCCATCATATTTTTCCTTTGTGTCCCACCTGTTCCTCCGAATAGCGCCCCCCCTCTAGCTCGAAAAAAAAATTCGATTTCGCCAAGCCACTCACCAAAAACTAAGATTATCGTTTTTACGATATGAATAAATATATTTTCCGGAACGCTCGCTGCTTCCTTCGGCAGCCTTTTTATTTTTTCGTTCGCCTTTCTCCGGGATCAAAAAGAAGCCGGCTATACTGAGAGGATAAGAGACCACACCACAAAACAGGGCAGCTTAGAGGTAAATTTTCCCAAACCGCACTAAGCCCCCCCCCCCTCGCTCCCTGCTGGAGGTTGAGGGGGTGGGTGGAAATCGTTTATTTCGGAAAATAATAATAATAAACGGTAATAACGGGTGCGGGAAGCATAATTTCCTGTGAAATTGCGAGTTAAAATATCGCTTAATTTCTACTTACTATTGTGGCCATAAGCTGCCAGCCCACCCTCCTTCGGCATAGAGAGAGCGAGTGTTTGTTTGCTTCTGCCAGCCAGCAAAGAGGTGGAAATTATAAGGAATTAGGCGGTGAGGGTGGTTGAGGAAAAGCGCAATGCTTATTGAAGGCATTAAAGTGAAATGGTGCCCAACAAAGAGGTGATTTCGGGCGAGGAAGAAAGTGGCACCATCTGTTTGCAAGTGACTACTTTTCGCAGCAATTGTGAGAGTTTTGCGAGTGCAGCAATTGCTCCTGGGGGACCAAATCTGGCGGCCGCGTCGATTTAATTTTCCACACAGCAAACTGCTTCGTTTAGCTTAAATTGGCTGGATGAAATGATAATATTGGATTTGGTGCTGAAATCTGATGCTTTTAGGAATGGATTAAGCCCGGAAGATACGTGTATCATTAGTGAAAATTGTCTTCCTCGATTTGTTTTTATCAAAGACCGCATACTGTCATTGCAAATAACTTTGAGCTGTATTTAAATTGAAGTATTTTGCTCACCATTTAAATTATTACCAAACCAAATTGACTTTTGTCATAAATTGACTGTCATTTCGAATTGTCGCTACATTTATGCTGTTCACTCGTAATTCTGCCAATTTGAGTAAATTATTCTCGAAAACCAATGAAATTTATAACCAAACACACAAATTTCAATCCCAAACCAACTGACAACGGCCACACAAACAGCCAATAAATCAGAATGCATTACCGGAATCGGACATTCAACATGCGCACTCAAAATCACACAAACATTTCAAAATGTGCAAATGTAATTCAATAGCGTTAACATGAAAATACCACAAATTATCACCACAAAACTGCCCTCAGCACCAAAGGGATTCACACACACAAACAGTTCATCATTATCGCACAAATGTGTGAACTGTCTCCACACACCCAACAACTCAACCCTGAACATCGGTTTGTTTGATCAAATTCTCTGAAAATATGTTTGCAACTGCCACTCAAATCGCTCGCGTTGTCGTCGTCGGCGCGTTAAAAATCAACACACACGACACCCGAGCAACACACAACAAAGCAAGCTGAGCGAGAACATATTTGCACGTGACCCTCCCCAACCTCCCCCACCCCGAACGAAAATTTGAAACGGTTTTCAAAATATGAACCATAAATTCCAACCGCCGAACAAAAACATTGTCGAAGAGCAGCAGCAACAATCCGGGAAGAGTTCAGAAGAGGGAAAAAACTCGCTTGCAAAACCAACAACCGAAACCCGCGCCGTGTTGGTTGTTTGATCCAAATTTTGATTTCATCCCCCCCCCCTCCCTGCCCAGCTCACGAAAAGCTGATTTCGTTCGATGATGAATGCCTCCCCCCGTCCCCCACCCGACAGAGATACTTTATCATTACTGGCTCAGGGGCGCACTCCCCATCGAAAAATGGGTTCGCCAAAAAGAGCGCGGAAAACGATTTGGGAAGAAGAAGAAGGGGGAGGGGGAGGAGGTATGAGTTGACAATTTTTGGGCTTTCCATCATGCATTGCAAACATCACACAAGCGCGAAGCTAAGCTCTGGGTCTCGATCGTCACCACCAACCGAGGAAGAACAACATCCCAGGCAGGAGTTGGTGAGTGCAGTGAGATGAGTTCAAAGTCAAGCCCGTCCCGAGTGGGGGGAAATTATCTGTTTTTGTTTTTTACTTTTAAAATTGTAATCCTCACTTTTCACTCTTAATCTTCTCAAACCTCATTCCTCAATCCTCATTATTCATTTTTTTATTCATGTTATTCCTCATTTCTCATATGGGTAATTCTCCGCCAACTCACACAGCAGTTGCCCCGACCCCTCTTCGATTTGCGTGAAACTTTGTCCTAAGGGGTAACTTTTGTCCCTGATCACGAATCCGAGGTCCGTTTTTTGATATCTCGTGACGGAGGGGCGGTACGACCCCTTCCATTTTTGAACATGCGAAAAAAGAGGTGTTTTTCAATAATTTGCAGCCTGAAACGGTGATGAGATAGAAATTTGGTGTCAAAGGGACTTTTATGTAAAATTAGACGCCCGATTTGATGGCGTACTCAGAATTCCGAAAAAACGTATTTTTCATCGAAAAAAACACTAAAAAAGTTCTAAAAATTCTCCCATTTTCCGTTACTCGACTGTAAAAAATTTTGAAACATGTCATTTAATGGGAAATTTAATGTACTTTTCGAATCTACATTGTCCCAGAAGGGTCATTTTTTCATTTAGAACAAAATTTTTCATTTTAAAATTTCGTGTTTTTTCTAACTTTGCAGGGTTATTTTTTAGAGTGTAACAATGTTCTACAAAGTTGTAGAGCAGACAATTACAAAAATTTTGATATATAGACATAAGGGGTTTGCTTATAAACATCACGAGTTATCGCGATTTCACGAAAAAAAGTTTTGAAAAAGTTGGTCGTCATCGATCATGGCCGTTCATGGTCACCCGCGACAGACACGGACGACGAAACAAAGAGAAACGCAAAAAGTAACTTTTTCAAAACTTTTTTTCGTAAAATCGCGATAACTTGTGATGTTTATAAGCAAACCCCTTATTTCTATATATCAAAATTTTTGTAATTGTCTGCTCTACAACTTTGTAGAACATTGTTACACTCTAAAAAATAACCCTGCAAAGTTAGAAAAAACACGAAATTTTAAAATGAAAAATTTTGTTCTAAATGAAAAAATGACCCTTCTGGGACAATGTAGATTCGAAAAGTACATTAAATTTCCCATTAAATGACATGTTCCAAAATTTTTTACAGTCGAGTAACGGAAAATGGGAGGATTTTTAAAACTTTTTTAGTGTTTTTTTTGATGAAAAATACGTTTTTTCGGAATTCTGAGTACGCCATCAAATCGGGCGTCTAATTTTACATAAAAGTCCCTTTGACACCAAATTTCTATCTCATCACCGTTTCAGGCTGCAAATTATTGAAAAATACCTCTTTTTCGCATGTTCAAAAATGGAAGGGGTCGTACCGCCCCTCCGTCACGAGATATCAAAAAACGGACCTCGGATTCGTGATCAGGGACAAAAGTTACCCCTTAGGACAAAGTTTCACGCAAATCGAAGAGGGGTCGGGGCAACTTTTCCCGATTTCGTGTGAGTTGGTAGAGAATTACCCATATCTTATCACTCATTTCTCGTTTCTCATTACTCATTACTCATAACTCATTACTCATTACTCATTACTCATTACTCATTACTCATTACTCATTACTCATTACTCATTACTCATTATTCATTACTCATTACTCATTACTCATTACTCATTACTCATTACTCATTACTCATTACTCATTACTCATTACTCATTACTCATTACTCATTACTCATTACTCATTACTCATTACTCATTACTCATTACTCATTACTCATTACTCATTACTCATTACTCATTACTCATTACTCATTACTCATTACTCATTACTCATTACTCATTACTCATTACTCATTACTCATTACTCATTGCTCATTACTCATTACTCATCACTTATTACTCATTACTCATTACTCATTACTCATTACTCATTACTCATTACTCATTACTCATTACTCATTACTCATTACTCATTACTCATTACTCATTACTCATTACTCAATACTCATTACTCATTACTCATTACTTATTACTCATTACTCATTACTCATTACTCATTACTCATTACACATTACTCATTACTCATTACTCATTACTCATTACTCACTACTCATTACTCATAACTCATTACTCATTACTCATTACTCATTACTCATTACTCATTACTCATTACTCATTACTCATTACTCATTACTCATTACTCATTACTCAGTACTCACAAAGGTCAAGTTGTTCTTCCCTCTTGCAAGGAATGTCGGTCAAATAAAAGCTCAAAATATCAATTTCAAAAGTTTTGCAAAAAAAAATTATTTAAATAATTTATCTATTTCTTTCCGCAGAATCTGCGAAATCATCTTTTTATCAACAATTAGAAAATTTATTGCATGTCTTTCATTTCACTTTTCACTTTAACACCTCGTAATGACCGTGAACGTATTTTGTTTTAAAAATATACTTAAAGTTTCAAGTCAATTTTTTTTTTCAATTTTGAAACACATAGTCACATATTGCTTTATGAATTTAAAAGAAAAAAAAATTCAAAAACTTGGTCCATTTTGGATCTGTGCTCCCAAAATTCAAAATTTTCAAAAATATTTTTGAAGTGCACTTTTTTGTTAAAATCACAAAAATAAACGTTGCATGCATTTTTGAAAATTTCAAATCGATTGTAAAACTTTTTTTTTGCAATTCCGTCGTGAAACTACTTACTTTTCCTGTCTTTCTTGAACGACGAAATAGCCTACTTTTCTGTACCAAAAATAACAGAATCGAATAGCAACACTTTTCAAAATAAATGCTGAAAAGTTCTACTTTTCAGCACTCAAATGGGTGCTGAAAAGTTGAACTTTTCAGCACTTGTTTCGAAAAGTAACACTTTTCAACATTTTTTCGATTTAAACGATTTATTGACAAAATACATGAAAATTTGACTTAAAATTTCACTCAATGGGTGTTTTTCGAAATTGCAAAAAATGTTGTATGGAACTCGTTGCAAAACTTGATTTTTTCAGCACTCTTCATATTTATCCAACTCGGTGAACCTCGTTGGATAAATGTACGACACGTGCTGAAAAAATTCTCTTTTTGCAACTTGTTGCATAAACTACTATTAATGAAAATTTAAATTTTTAAGCAATTGCTTCCTAATTTTTGGAAAAACGTTAAGGGTGGAAGGCACAAAAACTTGAAATAAAATTTGTTTTGTATTAAAAATAAATAACTTCACGATAATTTTATGAAGCATGAAATGTGAAACCTAAAAAATCTTATGTATGAAATAAAACAAGAACTTTTTTCACGTCAATTTTAAATGTTTACAGAACTTATATAAATTACATACACGAAATGCAGTTTGTGAAAAAAAAACACTAAAATCTGGAGTTTTTTTAAATGTCAAATAATCAAAATTTTCTTACTATACAGCAATTCCATTTGAAAAAAGCCTAAGCAAAAAAAAAGTTTTCTTCTCGATCTTAAAATTTGTCTGGGGGTTCCTTGGAAAAAATAAGTAGCCCAGTATTTTTTTTTTGTTTTGCCATTAGGGTGATTTACATCGTGTTAGGGTGGTTCGAAAATGGCAATTAGTGAAAAAAGTTGATTTTTTGCTAATTTTGTCATTATCCTGTTTTTGCGCGTGACTGTATAATAGAACTTAGGGGAACTATACCCTTTTCAGCCTATTTATATTATCGGCCTATCAGCACTTTGATCATGAATTACAGCTTTCATAAAGTGTTTTTGACGGTTCCGAAGTAATAAATAGCTCAAATAAATGTGAGCAATTAATTAACATCTGAAAATATTGATTTAATAGCGGAAAACGGCAAAAGTGATGAGAATTGGTCGAACGGCTTAGAGTGATTAAAAAAGGTATATTTCCCCTATATAAATAACTTTACGAACTGCAGTTAGTGAAAAAATCTGAAATTTGGAGTTTGTCAAATAAAAAAAAATCTTACTATACATATTGGGTATTTTTAAACCGCCTAACGTCCAGGGTGTTCAGAAACACAAAAAAAAAACAAAAAAAAAAACAGAAACAAATTTTGGAACTTTTCAAAAAACACTAGAATATTGGAAAAAAGTTATGAAATTGGAGTCGCACAGGGCCACAGTTGATTAATCAATTGATATTTTATTTTTCGATATTTTCCACAAAAATTAAAAAAAAAAATCAGAATTGGAGAATTGTATTTTTAGGATCCAACTATCACATCTTTTTCACTCTTTTCTCATTCCTCAACCCTCTTTCTTCAGTTTTCATTTACTCGGGTCTCACCCCTCGCTCGCGCGAAGGCTAACTGCCGGGAGTAATTAAACAATTTGACGTATACTCGTGTCAAAAGTTTTCGCTTTATCTCTGCTGCTGCTGCTGCTCGTCCTTGTTCAGCTCGTCATCGTGTGCCCTCTCTTCTGGTTGTTGTTTCTGTGCTGGATGTGGTGGTGGGGTGGTGGCGAGGACACTCTTCACGGAATAGATCCGGATTTTCCGAAAGAGTTTTCGCCCCGTGCACATAAATTTTCTAAATCTAAATATTTACTCAATGAATCAAACCGAAGCCAGGCGCACTGACGTTCGTCGTCCTGCGAGCAGAGAGTTTTGTGTGTGTTTGGTGAAATCGAAAAAACGGGGAACGCGGAAGGTGGTGGTGGGTGGGGTGGGAGAGATCATACTTTTCCAGAAGGTGACAGTTTTTTTTCCAGGAAGGGTAGGGGGAAGAGGAGTGACAACAATAGGGTACACAGAGGGGATGGCTTTGGAAGTGTAATTAGAATATGAATAAATGATGGTGACGAGATGAGATTGAAAATTTATCGAATGACAGAAACACACTACAGATTGTGTTTGCACTCTTTCAGCAAAATAATCAAGCACTTTGGATAATTGTTCAATAAGATTAAAAATGCATGAGTGAGCAAAAGAGATATTCTTGAAAAACCGGGACAAAAATAACAGTAAAGAATGACGTTGCTTCGCAACATCTGGGTAACTTCCTCTATTGACAATCATCGACTCTTTATGGCCAATATACAGAAAGCGAAACTTTTCACTTGCACACATGGAGCATACAACATCAAACAGCACATGATTCATTATTACGGACTATATGGAGTCGTTTCGAGAAAGCTTAAAACTCTGATTGGCGTAGGACTGCGTTAAGGGATGTCGTATTATAATTGTTTGAGGATTTTTTTTTCAATCCAAAACTGTTTAGACTAGTATACGAAAGTAATTATTTTTTAATTTTTTTAAATAATAAAAGTCTGGCTTTAAATTTTTATTTGTATCAATCGAAAATCAACTTTAAACAAAAGTTCATTCACTTAGGAAATAAGTTTTATTTGAGTAATAGTTATCAAGCTCTAGTTTTGAATTGCAACCTTACAAAAAAGCAAAATTTGATGAAATTGTTTAAAAATCTATGCAATAAAAACAAACAAAAAATCAATGAAAGATTAATTTTTATCATCGAAAAGGGTACAAAAACATTCGAAGATACCGCCGTATACAAATTAACGCTCATTAGTAGGATTAGTGAATTTTCACGATTTCGCGAACAGCGTAAATTTCGTGAAATTCAACAGTTTCCGCGAAATCCAAGCATTTACCAAAATCAATCCTTTGAAGCAATTTTAACAAATATGTATGTATATTTGTCCCGCTCGTGTGGATCAATCGGACCGCGCACTGGACTCACAATCCAGAGGTCGCCGGTTCGAATCCCGCGGCGGGCGCTCTAAAATTCTTTGTGTAAATATGGGTATTCGGCGCCGTCGCTCCGTGCCATACTTTCATACACTTAGGAGCCCAGGGCGGCGAAGTCCTTGTAGTTAAAAGGAAGACACTAGTGGTTGGTACTAGCAATGGTGGCCGACAGCTATAAAGTCAACTTCGTTTTTTTCGTTTTCGTATGCTTAAAATATCAATTTCCTCTGGAAAAACTAGCATTTTTTTACTTTTAAGCATATAAACGCATTTTTGAATTTTGGACCCAAAGATTGGAAATACTTGAGAAGTCCGGGATTTTTTTGTGAAGGCTTCATTGGTATTTTGGATTTTTTTTATTTCACAGTAGCATGCAACTGTGAAAATGAAAATGGATTCTTATGCCAAAAATAAAAAAAAAATGTTTAGAATTTAGGTACCAAACAAAATCATCTTCAAAATACTTAGAAATATTTAGTAAATACAGAAGTTCAATCAATTTAAAATAAACGCCTTTTCCTACTGTTATTATCACCTTGAGCACGAATTGGCTTGTTCAAATCATTCTGAATAGTAGTGAAATGTCCAAGTAGAGTCCAGGATAATTGACAGATTCAAAAATCAGAAAAAGTGACAAATAAATTTCAAAAATATATTTTGTCAATTCAAAGAGACACAAAGAGAGTTGTTCCTTTTAATTTCGCTATATATTTTAGTATCTTTACAGATTCGTATTTTGTCTACTACGTGCAGACTTCATCAGTGTTCTGTTCTCGACTGGAACAACTCGTCTCTTTGTAATCACAGTAATTCATTCTGCACACATTTGTTTGTGTTTTGATGAAGTTTGCAAAACTGTTTAAGGCTTTTTTGTTCTTGTCTACAAATGTTTTTTAGGAATCTATCAAAAAATATCTCGTATTAATTTGTAAAAAGTCCTATCAGCTATAATGACATTCAGGGTTGTTGAGTTACTTAAAAAACGATTTTTTTTTATATTTTTTTAAGATCCAAAAACATAATAATCACTTTGTTGAACAAACTTAATCAATTGAAATTCAATGTTTGTATAAAAAATATTTATATTTTGAACTGGCTTTTATATTTATAATTATATCAAAAATTTTGGTTAATCCATCGAAGTCCTACGTCAAATGTATAATCTCCACGTTCCTGTTTGCAACGATATTTGTTAGTAATTCATGATTCGATTCCTGTACAAATAACATCAATGCAGGCTATGAAGCAAGAATAAAAACACATTCCAGTGTAATAAGCCCTCCCAGCCCAGCTTACTTTGATCGCAGATCCAGTATGTGCCTCCAAGGCCACACAACTAGAGCGCAACATTTGAAGAGTCACCACGCACCCCGCCTACTATTGCTGCTGCTGCAGGGGTAACTTTTTTTTCCAACCTCCAGAGTTAATCTCCCTCCAGAGGGGATTATGTGTGCGTGTGCGTGTACGTTTGGTTTTTCCTCCGCAGTGAAAAATCGGCTACTCCTCACATTCGAGCGTGTGTGTGTTTGCGGGTGCCTTGTTTAGTGGGTGGTGGTTTTGGACTGTTGAAGCAACTTTCAAATTATCTACCCCATTAAAAGGGAAAGTTATGGCAGGAATAAAAAATTATTCGCGCGCGCAGCAGCAACGGGGGACGTCGACGCCGGAAAAAGTTTTCACTTTTGGTGTGATTCGGCACTGTTGGTGGGGAGAAGATGGGCAAAGTCAGCCAACAATTTATTTACGAGCGTCCGGAGGTTTGCTCAAATCGTCGACATATTCCAAAACAGCGCGCCAGAATATGCATGAATGGATATGGCGAAAGTTTTATACTCTTTCTGAAAGGAAAAGAAGAGCGAAATTGTCTGTGGCCAAAGAGATTAGCTTCACTTTGTGAGGGGCAAGGGAACTCGCACCAGATGTGTCAGAAGGAGTCACGCCATGTTAGTTGATCAATTTTCCATCTTGACACCCCGTTTCTTTCCGAACCTCCCACCTTCAAAGTTTTCCACCTTGTGTCGAAGCAGTGCGAGAGCACACATGTGTTCGTTCGTTCGTTCGGGGATGCTGTG
This sequence comes from Culex pipiens pallens, assembly GCF_016801865.2. Lineage (NCBI taxonomy): Eukaryota > Metazoa > Arthropoda > Insecta > Diptera > Culicidae > Culex > Culex pipiens. The sequence goes on along the minus strand of NC_068937.1, from coordinate 136,808,146 downwards.
GGCACTCTGCGATGATGTGTGGTCTCCGTTGAGCCCTTTTTCTTCGCCTGAATTTAGAATTTTCTTATTCAATTTACATTTTTTTTCTGCTCCACTCCCAAAGCATCCCAAGTCTCAGCAACAGCACAGCAATGTATATTCTTTGACATAAAATAAAACTTTATTACCTCCTTTCAACATTTTGATTTATAATACAAAAGATAATAAAAATAAAATTGAAAGAAGCGACACATCTCAAGCAACTCGACTGTTCCGCTCCGAACTCCTGCTGCTGGCTCGGGGGTCCCGGCGAATGGACTCGACTTTTGGCCTCGTCTTTTTCATATGGTGATACACCGAACCCCTTCTTCTTCTTCTTGCAGCAGGACACTTCCCAGGAAAACATCAAGAATAGAACGAAACGATGATTCTTTCATTCAGAAAGCAGCAGGAATCTACGACGGAAAGGAAGTTGTGGCAGTAAAAATGCACTGGAGCAAAAGGAGTGTGGGGGAGGGGATGGGAATTTTCCATCGTGGACATCGGCACGGCCAATTCGGACCGCGGCAGGGGGTCCCCGAATGGGGAATGTGCCATTTCTGGAATGGCAGGTTGGAATGGGAGATTTCTTGGAGGTTGAAGTTACGGGATGCAATATCCAGTTGTCGTATTTTTTGGGACTGGTTGTATTGGAATAATAATGGAACATTAAAATCAACTTTTTGTATAAAATTTATGTATATCCCTTCGGCGCCCTTAACTACAAACAATACCAAAAAACAATAAATAAAATTGGTCAGATTTTAAAATTAAATAGCTGATTCAGGTAGGGTTTTAGGGGTAGCTGAACTACCAACCTTAGTATGATTAAAGGTATTTTTAAATCTAAAATATGATATAGAACATATACACCCAGAACTGGGCATCGGCATACGAGAGGATAAAGAGCACGATTCGGTAGTAAAATAGTACTGTGTGCGGACGGAGAGGATAAATCCCGAAATTACCGAGAGTACTTTACTCATGGTTCATTTTCCAAAAAAGTTCATCTATCAAAAAAAAAGTACCGGTACCGAGACTCGAACCCTAGACCTTCGGCATATTGGCATATGGGCCACCATGGTTCGGTGGCGGTCGTTTGTCAATAGAAGCCACTCATAGGATGAACTGTTCCAATGAACGAATGAACACGCGAGAGGACTATACTCTCGCAATATAGCACTTTCCTCACGTTTCTTTTCGTGAGGACTCTCCCCTCGTTCTTTAACTTTGGGTGTAGCAAAAGTCCACTGTATAGTTTATATTTTAAAATACATTTTCCCATTTATTATTTCTAGTTTAATACCAATCCGTTTGATACCCATATTACAAATTATGAAAGAAGTTTCAAAAAACACGGTATTTTGTGAAAATTCGAGAATTTTTTAAAAAAGGTCAATAAATTTTGCACTGATTAATTCCATATTGCAAATTATGATGTATTGCACATTGTGAAAATGTGAAAAACTCTAATAAAGTGAAAAAGCATAAAAAATTTCGCTTCACTTGCTACCCATTAGTGCGTCCATCCCGAGAATTCCCGGGAATTTTCCAAAACCGGGAATTCCCAAATCGCGGGTTTTTTATATTTTGTCCCGGGAATTCCAGAAATCGAAAAATAAATAAATTTAGGTCTGGGAATTCCGATGTTGTTGTGGAAAACGAAGAACAGTTGAATACTTAGTAATTGATAAGAAGTTTAAAGCACTTGTATCCAGCATTTATCAGCATTAATTTGGCCTATTAGGAAAAATTGTTGAAATTTTCGTTTATAGACCCGCAAAATGACTTGCGCTTTAAAAAATATTTTCTGCTTACTTTTTTTTTAAATGGTTTGGTATTATATTTACGAAGGTTTATGATTGTTAACTTGGAAAAAATATCAAAAATAATAAATAATAATAAATAATAAATTATTATTATTTTTTTTTTTTTTTAAACCGGCATCTGGAGCTATTTAGAACAAAAAAGTAGTACACCAATTTCCAAATTTATTGCCCTAAAATTTCCTGCACCTCTTCAGACTGCAGTTCCTATTTTCCCCAGTTTGGGATGGTGACTTTAAGATAATTTGTAAAATATGTTTTGTATAAAAATGACAATCTAAACTTATCAAAAATTTTACATTGTCTGGTATAATTTTCCCGGAAACTCTCGGGCTTCAAAAAATATTTTTTCTCGTTTCCCGAGAAATTTAAAACCCGGGAAAATTGGACGCCCTACTATCCATGTTTCAAACCAATAAATTTGAGTACTTTCGAAAAAGAACGAATTTTGCGAACAATTTTTAGTATTTAAACATTGACAATAACAACATTAAAAAATATTCTTAGTGAAAGCATTGAAAATTTAACATGAGATGGTCGAATATTGGAAAGATTTTAAAAACGAGTTTTTGGCCATTATCGTCCATAAGATTATCACCGATAAAATTATCTTAACAATGATAACGATAAATTATCTACTCTTAGATTTTTTTTCAGTTGAGTGGAAAATTTATTCTAAAATTTTTAAATAATTTTCATTGAAGAGTACAAAAAATTCCTCAAGTATTATTTTTTAACTTAGTAAATCAATCCATTAGTTTCTGAGACATTGCGATTAAAAATTGTGAGCTAGCTACACGACGCTGTAGTGCACTGAAAAAAACTTGCTTTTCCCTAAATTTAAACTAAAGGAGGATGTATCTCCGTAACCAGAGGTCCGATCAACAATACCAAAAAATGAGAATAATGGAAAATTTTCTCAGCTCTTAAAAAATATTGTTTGCATGCACCCTTGTCTTTTATGGAATATTTTATAACTGCAAATAAAAATTCAAGAGAACAACGTATCTTCAATGCATTTTTATTATCAATTTTGTTTTTATTTGAATGATGAAAGACAGAAACCTGAAATTAAAATAACATTGGCATTACCAAAATAAAAATCTCAGAAATAAACAGATATATTTTTTTATAAATATCTATCTATACCATAATCAGGGGTGACATTGGGTCGAAAAACACATCAAAAACTGTTAAGTTAAGCTACTATTTTTTTGATTACTTTGGGTTGTAATATTACATAACTTTATGGCTCATGTGACGTCTTTTCCAATTAAGTTCTTTTTTACCTTAAAATTAAATGTTTGGCAGAGAATTGATTCCTTGATCTAAAATTCAATAATACTATTTTGACGTAAATTACGCATGTAAATAAGACCTCAAACAAACACAAGCCATCTTATAAAATCAATGATTCTGGAGAGGTAAAAATGTGTCCTACACTTTTCTTAACCATAAATGTATTTATTTCAAATAATTTTGCGATATTTATTCCTCAATGCTATTTACACTGATACGATAGTTTTCTACTACGTAAACTCCATATGGAATTTCCTCCTAAACAAAGAAAACAATATATATCAACGGCATAAAAACAGGTTTTGGGAATTCCCCACGTCACGATGTACACGGAAAAAAACTTAATCGCTTAATTATGAATAATGTTCATGAAATGGGGAACCACAAAAAATAATGCCCAAAATAAACGGAATACTTTAAGATGCACAATTTAATTGATCTTGTTAACGATTCCAAGACTTGTTAATTTTTTCTGTGTAATTATTGTCTGATCGTCTTCGCGCTCAACCTAAAACTGGTTTGCGAACAGGTGATGCATAAAATCGTTAGCTTTGATTGCGGCTTTGATCAGACTTGCGTGAGACGTTCGATCATTCGGATGTGAAACTAGACAAATAAACGTGTTTTTGTTTTTGTCTGAAAATGAAACAAATCATATCATTTTTAGTGATAGTGCTGACATTCCTCGCTAGTTCCACCAGTTCTTTCGAGTGCGGCCAGCGAAAGATCACCTTCTCTGGCTACTGGCCCTGGCAGGTGGCCGTTTACCACCGGAAAGGTTCCTCCCGGGACAGTTACACCTGCGGGGGAACTCTCATCAGTGAAACGTTCGTGCTGACGGCAGCTCGGTGCGTTCAGAGTGACGACGGCGACGGTCGTCGAATGTTCGTTCGCATGGGAGTTCGGAACCTGCAGGAACTGGATCCGAACGGCTTCCAGCAGCACGGAGTACGGGAGATTCATCGCGTTGATAGGGGGAATGGATTGAGGAGTGACGTTGCTCTGCTGGAGCTGGACTCGGAGGTGGAGTTCACGGAGTATGTTCAGCCAGTTTGTTTGAACTTGGCGGAGGAGTTGGTTGAGCAGGTGGGGAGTTTCGTGAGCTGGGGTGATGAATCTTCGGGTTTGAAGAGCTCGATATCCGAGGTAATCAGTGATGAAGAATGTCTTAGAAGTGATCTTCAAGCATATGAAGAAGTGCGGGGTAGCAGCATGTTTTGTGTTGGATTCAAGACTGAGACCACACTTTGTAACAGCGATGCTGGATCGGGAATTTATTTCAAAAGAAAGGGAGTCTGGTTCATGGGAGGAACGCTGGCAGCTCGAGATTCTGGCTATTCATGTAGCGCAAAAAGTAACGCTGCTTTCAACAATATTGATAACTTTGTCCCATGGATTCGTAACGTAACCAAAATTCAGTATTCGACTGAGAAATTAGGTAAGATTCAGTCACATTGGTTGAATCCCAATAACTCAGATTGCTTCCAGATAGCATCCCATGCACGACTCCAACCAACAAGCCAGGAATGTGCGTCCGGATCGAACAGTGCCAAAACATCTACAAAATCATTACGAGTCCAACCCCACAGCCAAAGTACAATTACTACATCAAACAGGCAACCTGCACCCAACCGGGCGTATCTCGAAGCATTTGTTGTCAACTCGCGGAGATTGAATCAAAGCATTCAACTACGGTCGTAACTATTCCAGAGCTTCTACCCCGCAATTGTGGCAAATACTTGACCGACAAAATCAGCCGGGGATCGAACGCAGATCTGATGGAGTTTCCCTGGATGGTCTGGTTGATCTGGAAGAACAAAACTAGCGGAAGGCAGTTTGTATTCTGCCATGGATCGCTGGTCAACAAACGTTACGTCTTGAGTAGTGCGTGGTGTGTCAACGACGATTCTTCAATTCTGTAAGTTGAGAATTCACAAGATTTCAAACATGATTTGAATGAAACTTCCCATCCCAGTCAACAGGTCAGACTTGGAGAGTACGATCGTCGCCAAGATCCGGACTGTAACGTGAACGATCCCAAAGATTGTGCTCCCCCGGTTCGAGATTACGACGTTGAAAGCTTCGTTGGACATCCGGATTTGGACGACGATGCAGCTAGGAATGATATCGCGTTGATTCGACTCAAGTCCGACGTCACATTTGAGGATCACATCCAGCCGGTTTGCCTGCCGGATACCCAATCGAAACCAAACGAATACATCATATCCGGTTGGGGTGCAACGGTGAAAAACGGTGATTGGGCTAGAATTCTTCAGAAGGCTACGGTTCCTGCGGTAGATCATTCCGAATGTCGGACAGCGTTCGGAGCGAATCCGGAGTATCACATCGGACCGGGAGTTTTGTGCGCTGGCCGGAATGGAACCTCAAACGTATGCACGGATGATAACGGAAGTCCGCTGGGTTATCCGGTGCGGAGTGACGGGGGTATTCGGTTTGTCCAGTATGGGATTACGTCGGTTTTTTCTTGCGGAGCTAACTATCCATCGATCTATACTGATGTTAGCTTTTACATGGATTGGATTGTGGACAATATGGAGTTGTAGAATGAATTAAAGCAAATTTTTAAACGTTAAACTCGCAAAAAGTACACTTTATTCGCAACTCAGTTTACTTGCCACGAATAAACTTGCGAATGTTTACTGTTCCATTACTATAGCAGTTTGCACACTTTACTCGCTGTTTATGCTCTTCGATTACCCGTGCAATGTTTGAAGATCTTAACATGGATTGGATCGTGAATATAATTGAGTTGAAGACGCACCCGCGAAAGTTTGCTGTATCGTTACCATAGCAGTTCGCACACTTTACTCGTCGTTTTCCCATGCACTTGTCGATTTTCCTAACATAAACCAGCTTTATTCTGTTTGTACACATATTAACAATTCTGCACCCCTTGCCCAACCCTAATAAGCTGCATATCTTAGTGAGTGCAGAACAACTTTATCCCTCATTCCCAAAAGCTCCAGTCCTTAACCTAAAATAACCCATCACAAGATGCAAAACACAACAAACTCGGCTTCTCCATTTCTAGTGGGAAATCATTTCCGACATTCGAGAGAGGGCATTGGAGTGAGAAATATGAAACTTTCTCAGGGTTATTTCTTCCACTGCAACTTCCTTCCTTCCATCTTGAAGCCACGCCGACCCGGAATGGGGTGCAAAAGACCAACTTAATGCATAACTTTCAAGCCATAAAACGCTGCTGCTGCTGCTGCTGACCGGGGTTGCACATAAATACAAAGTCTTCTTTCTTGGGAGAATGTGTGTGTGTGTGCTCTTTGCTTGTGCACCGGAAAACCAGCATGTTATCTTTTATGTTTTTTTGGGCCCGGTTCTCAAGGGTGCGTCCGATTATACGACCGAAAATGGTCCGGCAGCAAACCGGCCAGCTGGAAAGTTTGGGGACGATGATGTCAGTCGGAATCCTCCGAGGAGATGGCCAGAAATGTCCTAATATTAATTGGTTCCGAAGCGGAACTGATCAGAATTGGGTTTGTTGATGTGTGAAAATTAGCTAAAAAAAACTACACAAAAAGAGTAATGACCGAAGAAGGGTGACGAACTTTCAGCAGCAAATCAACCAAATGTAGTCGGAGCCGTTTTAATCAAATTTAACAGCACAGATTACGCGCGGGAGACACGTGACGAAAATCCATCAAAACTTTATTTTAAAAATATATCCCCCACATCCAACGAGCGGCAACAAAAGAGCGTCCTGTTCCCGGCCGTAAATCCCCTCGCATAATCAAGTCTCCCGCTGAATTATTCAATTCATTACAGGACTTTTTTATGCCCACGAGACACGCACGCACGGAACGCAAAATACAACCTCAATCACAAATCATATCCCGGGCCTTTTCAACTCCGACCGACCGACCGAACCCCCCCACCAAACCAACCAACAGTTGTGTGGGTGTGTCAGAGATCATCCCCCAAAAGCCCTAAAGTACCATCCGCCGTTTTTTTTATGTATTTCATTTCGAACCTGCTGTTTAAGGGAAGAAGTAGGGGGGGGGGGGGATAAAAAGTTGACATCGACCCGCAACGGAAAACAAGTGGACAAAAAAACAGCACGACTCCCCGCGACTCAATCGTGACGACCCTTTTTTCGGGATCCCGAAGTTCAATGAGTGGCTCTTAAGTGGGATTTTCGATTGAGAAAATTGCAAAAAATGTGTTTTTTTTTTTAATTTAATGTCTTAAAAAAAACTTCAATGTTGTAAAAATCCAAGATTTGGAAACCCATACATCCAATTTTGATTTTTGTTGAAATTTAAACAGGTCTCGGGTGAGTTTTCAAAAAGCCGTAAGAGCCACCGTGACCTCCGACACTAATTTTAATTTTTATCCAAATTGAAACGAAATTTCATTTATTTTTAAGTTAGAGCACTTGAAGGACATGCAGATGAACAATCTCAAACATTTTTGAAATTGTTTTTTCGTAAATAGGTCGAGTACCGTTGCAAAAAAGGCTTTGTTTACCAATGGCTCTTAGGTCTTTTTGAAAACTAATCCGAGAGGTAGAGTTTTTTGTCGATTAGATTTTATGAACCAATTACAGTCATGATCCGGTTTTGCACGCCTCGGTTTTGCACTGCCCTGGTTTTGATTCGTTCAGCTGCATCATCATATTAACATCAATAAATTATAATGTTTTGGAATCGGGATGATGTCAGCTATCGATTGCAATTATAATAACATAACAATTTTCACAAAAATACGTATTTTTCCTGTATTTTGAAAATGCAAAGTTTCTCGAAAAAATATTCAAAATTATTGATATTGCAATGTGGGTATCAAATGATCGTCATTTTTCATACCTTTCGAATGTAATTTTTATTTTTTGAAAATACTAAACATTTTTACAAAACTACGTATAACAAAAATAGTGAAAATTTTAATTTTTACAATATGTGTATCAAACGATCGGGATTTTTTCATAAATGTCAAAAGTTATAACTTAATTTTTTTTAAATTCTATATTTTTTCACATAACTACGTATTTTTGAAAAAAAAACCATAAAATTTTTTTTTTTACATGATTGGTATCAAATGATTGGATTTTTTTATACATTTCGAATGTAGTATCAACATTTTTTGAAAATACAAAAAAATCACAAAACTACTTATTTTCGAAAAAACTACTCAAAGTTTCATTTATTAATACCCATATCAAATTATTGGGATTTTTTCATACATTTCGAATAAAGTATCATTTTTTTGAAAATACTCCAAATTCTAACGAAACTACATATTTTGTAAAAACCAAAACACTCAAACTTCAAGTTTTTTGACAATATGGATACCAAACGATCGGGATTTTTTCATACATATCGAAAATTGATTTTCGAAAGCTATTTTTTTTAAATAGCTATTTTCGAAAGCTATTTTTTTTAATACTCAAAATTTTCAAAAAACGTATTTTCTAAAAAATATTCAAAATTTATAAATTTCAAAACTAATTACATTCAAAATGTTAGAAAGAATTCCGATCATTTGTTACCAAACTGAAACTTTGAGTGCTTTTTTTCGAAAATACGTAGTTTGGTAAAAATTATGAGTATTTTCAAAAAAGGTTATTAAATTCGAAATGTATGAAAAAATTCGGCTCATTTGATACCCATATTGTGAAAAACTGGAGTTTTGCGTATTTTTTCGAAAATTAGGCCGTTGCAAATATTTCTTGAAGTTTATGTCCCTCGACTTTGACCAAAGTCAAAGGGGGTGGGGGCAAAGAAATATAAAAGTATAAAAAATGAAATTACGAGCCATGGCTTCAACATTTTAATGAAAAAAGTGTTTTAAAATGCGTTATACACCTGTCCAGTTGTTTTGCCATTAAAATTTCCAAAATATCTAAGTATCGACGAAAATTTTATTTTTTGCGAAATTTTTTTTTGCGATGCTGTACATTGGGATTTCATTAAAATTCAAAACATTTTTAAACATGCTTAATATGATTATTAATGCAAAAAATTGCATTTAAGATTGTATTCAATTGATTAGATTTCATGGAAATTTTGAAGTTTTTTGGAAAAACATTTTTTTTGCCCCCTGATTTTTCAAACCAATTTTGAAGGGGGGCGACATGAACTTTGAAAAATATTTGCAACGGCCTAAGCGGTTATGTGAAAATGTTTAGTATTTTCTAAAAATGTTGTTATTACATTCGAAATGCATGAAAAAAATCCCAATCATTTGATACAAATATTGCAGAAAACTGAAATTTTGAGTATTTTTTCAAAAATACGAAGTTTTGTAAAAAAATTCGGTATTTAAAACAAAATTGCATGACATTCGATAAACAAGATCATTTGATACCCATATTGCAATAACAAATATTTTGATGTTTTTTTTTGTGTAATAAATAGCATTTTCAAAATACAGGAAAATCCGGATTTTTGTTAAAATTTTCATTTAACTTTAATTACAATGGATAGCTGTCATCATCCCGATTCCAAACACATTTTTTGATGTTTGCATGATTTTTTATTCGATTATAGCCAATGTCTCCCATAAAGCCAAAATCCCATAAGCCAATGAGCATCCATAATAAACTGCGCGTCGGTTGATATTCATATCACTAATCATAAAAAATAAGTACATTTCAGTTCAGTTTTTTATGAAAGATAATATTACAATTTGTTACTTTTGCAATGTATTACATCAAATTCATATTGAAACTGTTCCAGCTTAAACATTTAATTAATGAATTTGATATGGAAAGGTGATAAAAATGGAAAGCTTAAAACTTGCTAATAATTTAAAATGTGTATTTTTTACAAAAAAAAACTTAAATATGGTAAAAACTCACCTTATTCAAATATGAGATTTAAAAACTCATGAACAAAGATGAAAAAAAGCAGATTTTTTTAGTTCGAAGAGTTTTTGTATTGGACGCTTGACGCTTGAGACTTGACTTGACGCTTGAGAGTTGAGAGTTGAGAGTGGTGAGTTGAGAGTTGAGAGTTGAGAGTTGAGAGTTGAGAGTTGAGAGTTGAGAGTTGAGAGTTGAGAGTTGAGAGTTGAGAGTTGAGAGTTGAGAGTTGAGAGTTGAGAGTTGAGAGTTGAGAGTTGAGAGTTGAGAGTTGAGAGTTGAGAGTTGAGAGTTGAGAGTTGAGAGTTGAGAGTTGAGAGTTGAGAGTTGAGAGTTGAGAGTTGAGAGTTGAGAGTTGAGAGTTGAGAGTTGAGAGTTGAGAGTTGAGAGTTGAGAGTTGAGAGTTGAGAGTTGAGAGTTGAGAGTTGAGAGTTGAGAGTTGAGAGTTGAGAGTTGAGAGTTGAGAGTTGAGAGTTGAGAGTTGAGAGTTGAGAGTTGAGAGTTGAGAGTTGAGAGTTGAGAGTTGAGTTGAGTTGAGTTGAGTTGAGTTGAGTTGAGTTGAGTTGAGTTGAGTTGAGTTGAGTTGAATTGAATTGAGTTGAGTTGAGTTGAGTTGAGTTGAATTGAGTTGAATTGAGTTGAATTGAGAGTTGAGTTAAGTTGATAGCAACGAATGTGAGTTGCAAATCCAATCAAGTTTCATGTTTTTGATTATTTCCATAAGATTTTTACAATTTTTCAACCAAGCTTTCAAATTTGGCTCACTCATGTGCCAAACCCCATACAAGTGACTGTCGTCATTTTCCCCCCTTCCTCCCGAACGGATACCTCTTGAGCTGTTCGTATGTATGTCATTTTTTTTTTTTTGTTCAGTCCTTCCCAAAGGGACCCATTTCGGCAAACACTCTTACGATGACTGCAGACTTGTGTAGGTACCATTTCAACGAGGAACCCCCTCCTGTGTGCGTCTCTCACTTCCATAACATGTCATAATATGTGTCGCTTAATGTCATCATTTAATAACCTGCCTTGTTCCGCCAATGATGTCGAACGCGCGAGAACCAGAGCCACAGAGGCGGAAAAATGTGGCAGCCATTGTTTTTCTTCTGTTTTTTTCGTTTTTGTACCAGGGGACTTTAATTATTCAAACGACGACAACGACAACGAGATGAGTTAATGTGTGTCGCGTGAAACGAAAACGAGTTTCTTGCCCTGCTCGACGACATCGGAGGGGGGTGGGTGTTACTTTGAGGGGTTAGCAGGGCTTCATTTTTATGTTAAACAGGTGTCGAAGTGTCTTTGCTGAAATCACTTAACTTTTACCTCTTTTTGTGCGAAGAATTGGCGGGAAAGACAGAACAAGTTTTCTTCGTAAGCTAAAATTTTCAATTTGCCGGCGAAAAGTCGAGATTTAAACGGTGTCAGTCCCAGGTCGGTCCTTATGGGGCTTGCAACCTGATTAAAGGTTTCTCCGAGAAGACACACTGAAATAAAGTGGGTTGACGGAATACGAGTTTGAATTGAGAAGAAAGCAACAGCGCTTTTTTCCGCATGACGAAATGGAGACATACAAAAATTCGCAATGTAATTACTGTGAGCTACAAGTGGGTGAGGGCTAAGGGAAGGGCAAGGGACGCCTAATGAGAAATGTCACAAAGAATGACATCACAAAGATCACAGCATCAACAGCTTCTAGTATGACTCAAAAGAAACTTGAATAGTATTGGGTTTCTTGAAACGGTCTTCTTTTGTGAGTCTCTTCTTTTTTGGCCTGCACTTTCCACACTCACTCAGTTGTGAAATTCAAGTAATTACGTTAATTTGCTTCATTTGCCTTGATGGTTGCTCAAATAATGTCTCGGTGGTTCTATTCCAGACGAGGTTGTGCGATACAAATATATTTACAAAACAACAAAAAAAATCAAAAAAACAGTTGAAGAAATTAGCAAAAGATTACAGAAAACTGTAGCAAAAAAGTTTATTAGTTCACAAGTGAAGTGCTCATGAGTAAATGAACATTAGAGTCTGATGAGCTCGTAAGCAAACTAATAGCAAACAATCCGAGAAACAAAACAAGTGTTTGTCAACCCTGCCTTCACCAGTCTTCCCAAGAAACTCGTAAAAACGACTCCTGCAACCCTGTTTGGCAGCGTTCTCACCGCGGTATTTCTGTATCTCGCCGAGCACACTTTTCTCTAAAACGCTAAACAATTTCAAGTATGAAATCGCGCTCCAGAGACACAAAGATGAAAATTTTAAGATGATAATTAAAAACATCAACCGTTTTTACGCGCACCACCACTTGCTGCCGCCAAACTCTCTTCAACGGTCCAAAAACGGCGAACCCCCCGAGCTGGAAAATTACTACCACCCCAACCCGAGTCGAGCAAAAAAGAAAGGTTTAACAGAAATATGCAAATGTTCGAGTACTTTTCACGGTCGGTCTCTTATCACACCCCACTTTTCTCGACCAGCGTCATCATCGCAGCAGTCCTTGCCATCATCGCCTACCGCGATCAACGGGATGTGCGTTTGCCAGAGCAGTCTAACGACGTCTTCTTCTTCAAACCCCTTTCACTTCAGCGACGCTTGCTGAGACAGAGTCTGGTCGACTCGACTTGCCCAAGTGAGCAAACTCATTCTCCACACCTCATTTCTCACTCTTTCACCGTCGAGTCGACTTGAAAAGACCCTCAGCTAGTGCCATCACGAGATTGCGCTGGCAAACGTTCTCATCTAATTACACGTATATAAAGAGTGTAACGAAAGGGAGTCCCCTTTCAACCCACGTGGTGATGACGATAAAGGCGACTGGTCTTCAAACGGTTTAGTTTGGCCACCCCGCTTTTCTTCTGGGAAATGTTCTGTGTGTCCGCGAATCATAGCAGGCGGTGAGTTGTTCAAGCACTTTGTTGCACAAAAAACGATCCAAAATCAGAGATCAAAGAAATCTCAATATTTGTAACGGACAAACACATTTTGATTTGTATGGAAACAAATGAACACTCATGAGCACACGTTCGAGAGAGTAAAATTATCTTTTTTTACTCAGTTACATTCTAAAATTAAGGGAAAATCATTATTTAAATTAATATTGTCATAAAACCTGATTTTTTTCGCTATTATCGTGAAAAAACAAACTTTTTGGTCCATGAAGGGGGTCCCAAGTCAAATACGGATCAAGCAGGCCCCGGAAAAATGTCCTACAACACCAGCACAAGCCATAATCCGAGCCAGCCTACTACGACTCCTCCGGCTGGAGAACATCACTAATTAGCATGAGTCAATTTAAGCGTTTGTTTACATTGTGCAGCAGTACAACAGCGGGCCGGCCAGGTGAGAATCGCGCCTCCACGCCTACTCTTTCGCGCCGGAACAAGCCACCATTTTGCGTGTAGTTGTTGTTGTTGATGTTGTTGGCGCGTTGCGGATGGTCATGTCGTGTGCGTGTGTGCGGCCGGGAGGATTAATGGCCTGCGGATGTCGAAAGATTATGGCTTTCGAGTATGGGAGCGTGTGCATGACTTGTTTTGTTTTAATTTATTATTTTTAAATTGCAAAAAATAAGCACGTGTTGTTGTGTGCACGCGTAATTATTGTGCACATCGGGGGGGTGGTTGCAAATTGGTTGATGGCGCGATGGAGCGGCAATAAAATCAATTTTCATAATCACAGTAAATCAATTGATGACCGTGTTGTGTTTCCAGTGCTATTCATTGGTTAGCGATGTGTTGTTCCGCTGTGCCCGTGGGGGATTAGTGCCACTGCGGATACAATATGGCCGGTGGGCGAAGGTTGACGAACGACCGTTTGCGGTTATGCGGATTTGTCACGGGACGATGGTTTTGAGGGTGTTCTTTTTTTTTCGTTATTATGAATCCTGCACAACTCCCCAGGTGTGCATCTCATTACAATCTGATCAAATTGATGTAAAATCAATGCCGCACCAGTTGGCACAAATGGTTTGAGGCGAGCTTAGCAAATAGGGTAATACCAGTTACATTTCATATTAAAAGAATCAATCCAGCGATAAAAATAACAATTTACCAGTTTCTTTTATTTTCTGTAAATACATATCACAAAACTAACACAAAAAAATTAAATTTTCTTAAACATTTCTTGAGATTGAGAGTTTAGGTGTAAACTCTTCAAAAACTCATTGAGTACCGTAAACCGGGGTGACATTGATAGGATTTCAATTTATTTTTGGAATATTTTCCAACTGGTAAGGGTTTTCTCAAGTCTATTATTTTTAAAACATGTACTAGGGTAGGCCACACAAGGTCCATGCATTATTTTGGAAAAAAAAAGTATTTTCAAAAGTGTTTAAAAGAATAGTTGCGTTGAAAATTCTTATTTTGAATAGCGGGGTGACTTTGATAGTCATAGTTTTTGTTGTTAAAATCAGGCTAACCCGAGCATGGGTAAATAACAAGGGAAATGCGTAATAATACCTTTCTCTGGTATCAATACCAAATTTTGGTATTCCTGGACCCTTAAAAATTTGTCTTAAGGATTATGCAAGAGCAAAATGTGGTATCATACCAATTTAAGGTATTGTTTTGATATTGCAAAATTGCAGAATTTGTCAATGGTCGAACACCACATTTTGGTATTATTTTGGTATTAAAGTGTTTTAACAAATTCCTCTGAAATTATGGGAAAATTTTGACCAATTTTGACAAAATAATTAATTTTGCGCTAAAATGATGTCTCAAAGCGAATGCTTTCATTGAAAACCGGAAATTTCAAACTTGATTTTAAACATTTTTGATATACCCCCTACAGAAATGACTTAAAATTGTGGAAAATTTTCTAAGTCAGGATGGCACATTTTGATATTATTTTGGTATTAAGGTGTTTTATCAATTTCCTCTGAAACTATGGGAAAATTTTGACCAATTTTGACAAAATAATTAATTTTGCGCTAAAATGATGTCTCAAAGCGAATGCTTTCATTGAAAACCGGAAATTTCAAACTTGATTTTAAACATTTTTGATATACCCCCTACAGAAATGACTTGACATTGTGGAAAAATTTCTAAGTCAGGATGCCACATTTTGGTATTATTTTGGTATTGAAAGGTTTCATCAATTTTCTCTGAAACTATGGATTTTTTTTTAAATTTTTGACGAGATAATTAATTTTGCGCTAAAATGACTTGAAACCCAAAAATGTTAAAGCTGATATAAATTTTTTTTTGTGATATACCCACTAATATTTTTTTCAAAAACGTTGAAATTTTTCTAAGTTGGGATAACCATATACTTTGAAAAACGAGTCAATCAACAGATTATTGAATTTTGGTGAATTTCAATCCAGTTTCATTTTAATAATACTTATTTTTCAATCTTGTTATTTTTCAGAAGCTTCAAGAACTTCAAGTACAGCCGTTCATCAATGACAAATGCATTCGGTGTGGTGAAGAATATCACTAAAAACAACATGGAATCATCAGGTGAGTAGATTTGGTTGTTGCATAAGGATCGTTTACGTTTTTTTCACTAACTGCAACTGCTGCACTAAAAATGGTATGAAAATAGCAAATTTTGGTATAACTTGTGCAAATACCAGCGACCAAAATGTGCTCTTGGTTGCCCAGTAATAGATGGTAAAATACCATGAAATCAAACCAATATCATGTTTGTGGAAGACCACAGGAATACCAAAATATGATTTTCCAAGGGCGCGGGAATACCTAAAATTAAAACCATGACAATACCAAGTTTTGGTATTCAAGCAATGTTCAAAAATCCAGAAGACCTCAACTTGGTATTGAAATGATTTTATTTTGTGGTATTATTTTACCTTTGGAATAACATGATATGGTATTGTTGTGCCCTTCCACATACAAGCTTTTGGTATGATTTCATGGTATTTTACCATCTATTACTGGGCAACCAAGGGCACATTTTGGTCGCTGTTATTTGCCCAAGTAATACCAAAATTTGGTATTCCCGTGTTATTTACCCCTGCTCGGGAAAGGTGTTTAAATTTTATTTTTACGTCGAATGTACCTTGCTTTTTTTCGTACCATTGCTGAGGTTGCTTATATAGTTTGTAACCAAAAAAAATCAATGTTTATGTTTAGCTAACTAAGTTTATAAGCTTTTTAACAAAATACATATGAATTTTAGGTAAAATTGTTAAAAAGTCAGAATTTTGCCTGAAATTTTTTAAAAATAGTTTTGTTCGTAAATTTTTCGATTCATATTGCATTTTAAACCTAATTCGAAGCACGAATCAGAAGTTTTCACATTTTTATGAAATTTGTTCTACTGAAAATGCCTTCAAATTTGTAACTTTTATTTAATTATGTTTCAAAAACACATTATTTACTAAATTCGTTTACCTTCTCCTAGCTAAAAATTGTCCGAAGAATCCGAAAATGCATTCCGTTTTCCGATTTGAAATCATGTTCATTGAGAAAATCATGACACTTTGAGAATATGAAAATTATGTTACTTATCAACGTTTTTTTAATTATAGTTAACTTACTTTTTAAACTTTTCAAAATGAAATGAAAACTTTTTTTAGAAGTACCTTGAACCATTCTCTACCCGGTCAGTATGATTCCATACAATTCCGGGCGTATTTTATTTGTACTTTTCATTTTGCGAAAAAATCTCAAACCTATCAAAGTTACCCCGGCAATCAAAACCACCCCGTTTTACGGTATACAATTTTTTTATGTATTTTAACAATATTTGCGAAAAAGCTGCTCTGAGACTTTAAACAGCAGAGGATGCCACAAGAAAGCATGGAAGCGACGATGGCAGTTCTAAATCTTTTCTGTTATTACTGAAAATGATAATTAGGTTGTCAGCAGTGTAATTCTATAAAATTTCGCATTTTAAATAAATTCTTGAGTACTTTTCATTAAAAAAAATAAACATCGGAAAAAATACAGAATTTTAATATTACTCTTCATCACAGCATTTTTGTAATTTTAGTATTTAGGATACTAAAAAATGCAACTTTAGCGCACGAGTTTAGGACGGTAAAAATTTTATGCCATTTAGGCTAGTACCTACTTGTTTAATTTCAAGTTTTTATCCCTCAGCTCTGTTTTAGCCTGGAACTTCCAGGTGGGGGAGTGGTGAAACAATTAACACAATATATTTAATTACCAACATTACTACAAAATGCTTCATACATTATCTCAGTTACTGTCACAAAATAGCAAAAAAAAACAAAAGTTTCACGTCATTTTTCTAATATAGCCTGTATTTGATTAATTCTATTCCTATTAGTTTTATTAAATGGATTTTTTTTTGCAGCCTTCTAATATTTAGAAGTATTTAGTAATTTAGAGTGAAATGAGTATTTCCCAGTTTCGGTTAATAATCCCTAATTTTTGGACTGATGATATCTCGGCTTCGATTTTAAATGTTAATAAATAAAAATTTTATCAATCTTTATTCTATTCATTGAAATATTTTAAATACCAAATTCTGGCCTTACATTTGAGAAGGTCCTGAATAAGAGGTTTTAGTTCTTAAAATATTTTTTTATTCAACATTTTCTTTACTGTAGCAAATTTTGGAGTGATTTAGGCTTTGATGACTTTAAAACTTATTAAGAAATATGTCATTACTTAAAAAAATGACAACACTGCTAAATATTTTTGCATCGTCTGACCTTTTGGGACCCCTTTATAGAAATTGCAGGCATAATCTTTGTCTAGTTCAGACTTAATCTTTGTTAAGATTTTGGGATCCGATGGTGTCTCTTTATTCTTTGGAGTTGTCAAATCGCTTCTTTAAATATGCTTTCTGGAACACAAACCATTGGCTCATAAAGTTACAGAAAAATCTAGAAATGGTTAAGGTCTAAATACTTTACAACATAAGCCCAAGATTAAACCGACTTTAATTTTAAAAAAATACCAAAAATCAATAAAACAACCAATGTGTATTTTTTCTTACAGCAATGAAAAGATGGACTTTTAATTTTTTTAAATATAAAAAGTTTGGTAGTTGAGCTTGTTTCATGTAACTTTTACAATGTTTGAAAAAGGAAAATTACATTGTTTGTGTACATTGAACATGAAAATTATGTTCTACACAAATTCCCATTTAAGTTTTAAGACAATAGATTTTTTTTTAAATGCTATCGTTTCATTCATTTTCCAAAAATGCTGAAAATTGTGGTAGTGTACTTTTATAAGCTCAAAAAAGAAAGACACAACATATTTTAGAAATGATGTCTTTATGAAATGAACTAAAAAAATCAAAACCAGTATAACCGGTTTGAAGATAAGGTTTTTTTTAGATCTGCAGATACATTTCAGTCAGTCAGACAATTCTTAGAGATATTGTTTTTATAGCATAAGTATACAAAACAATTGATAGCAAATTCTTACAGTAGAAGTTAATAGTTATCTGATAACTTAAACTTGTTTCAATATCGTTTTTTTCCAACCACTTAGCATCGTTTACCACAATCATAGTTTACTCTAGCCCACAGAATCCGCCCACCGCGCAACCATATTGATTATCTCCCCCCTAGAGCCACGTGGCATGCCATATAGTAAATTCATAATTGTACCTTTAATAATTAAACTGCACAATCTATATCGTGGTGCGTTTGTGAGCCATTATCATTTGCACCTCTATCTCTCGTCGCTGCTATCATAATAGGCCACGCCACCAGTGTGTTCCGGTCATTGAAAAAACATAACGTTTAATTGTAGCACAATTGTTAATGCGAATATCATAACCGATCAAAATGGGCTCCAATGTTCCTCCCCAACCTCCCCAAGCCCACTTCCGGACATGATTTCACCACCGCGGCCGATTATATCAACTCAGCACTGGGGGGAAATAAAATATCCTAATACCAATTACTGGTCAATATCCATCGACCACATCAATAAAGCAAAGGGCTGTTAAGTTGCGCCCCGCGGACCTACACGTGGCTGCAGTGTTTCGCAGCAAAAGCAAACCAAAACCAGAATTATCATATGTGTGTTGTGATGCTCCCGTGATGGAAGAGCACAAAAGTCCCATCAGGAAGCCACCGACCGTTGGATGACCGACGCCGCCGCTGGTCACAGTCCGTGACTCGACCCCTTCTCCAGTCTGGGTCCGAGAACCGACAACCGAGACCTGATAGTAATTAATGTAAAGCATCACTAATAATTATCGTCATTATTATTATTATTGTACGCGCGCTCATGGCTTGGGTGTATGTGTGCACGTGTATGTAGGCATAAATATTTAGGCAATAATATTGCGTGTATGTTTTGATATAATTATATGATACCCCTGAGCTGTCATTATTAAAATAAAACAACACTCGCCGGCTGAGCCGAGCTGAGCCGGGGAGCAAAAGGACGTCCAAACGCCGTGTATAGTTCGCTCCCATTATGCGCCGACATGTGCGTGTTGTCCCGCGTGGCGACGGCCAACCTTCGACCTCCACCCCCACCCGCTACTCTCATTAACCCTTGAACATCACACACACACTGACTGTGGAAACTCCCAAGGCGCGGCGCGGCGAAAAATGTGTCGAACCGAGCCCTGGAAAAAAGAGAGTTATTAATATAAATTTTCGTACATCTGCCGAAAATGGTTGCTCAACCCCCTTGATTGGGATTGTGGGTGTTGAGGGTGGTGGCGAGGGTTATACACAGAAAAAAAATGATGGTAATATTCAAATGGTGACAGATTTTGTGGCTAAAAAAATGATGAATTTTACCCCAGAAAATGATGAATTTTCATCAATTTTTGATGAATATTCATCAGGTTCACATTTTTACACATTTTTTATGTAATATTACTCAAAAAAAGAGGTAATATTCAACCTCCCAAATTTTCAACATTCCAAAATTAAACTTTTTTTTCTGTGTAGTAGGAGAGTAGGGAGGAATGAAGGCGTCGTCCATCGCATCCAAGCAAACCTTGCCGTTGGCATTGTTTTAAAATATGCATTGTAATTTTCATAAAAAATTACTTCAAAATACTGTTTGCAATGTACAAACTTCGACAAAGGTCAAAATTAATTGAGGTTTTGCTAGAAATTGTTCATTCAATGGATTCAGTTTTTGGCTGTCTACACGGGTGCTTTATCAACAACACGTGAAACGTACGCAATAAACCCTCTACAACCCAACCCCGCCTTTAGACGGGCTTCGATTTAAAAAATCGCCAAAAAATCATTTTTCAACCAATTTTTGATCTTTAAAAAGCATTGGAAAGAAGAACTCTTAAAATTTTAGAAAATGTATGGGTTGGAAGTTTTACTTATTTTATGTGACTTTGCCAATGTTTTTAAAAATGTAATTTTTTAAGGGGTCAACTTTGGCTGTGTTTTTTACTAACGTTTCCTATATTTTAAGTAAAAAGAAATGTGAAAAAAGCAAAAAATTGAAAAAGTGACTGTAAAAACATGAAAAAATTAGATAGGCAAAATGTAATGATAGGAAGTGGTAGAATAGGCCAAATACTACCAAAAACAAACATAAACTGAACAAGATAAATGCAAATTAAAATACTAAAAATTAAACAAGAAAAACATAAAACAAGAGAAGTAAAGTTTTTCGTAGAACAAAAGTTTTCGAAAAAAAATTTGGGCTGTATATGGTTAATGTTAAAATTAGGCTCCGACAAAAAGATGGAAACTTATTTATTGAAATATAAATTTTATACACCATGTTGTTTGCCACTCGTTACAAAACCTGATTTTTGAAGCACTCATCGTATTTCTCCAACACGGTAAACTTTGTTGGATAAATGTACGACTCATGCTGAAAAATCCTCATTTTGCAACTTGTGGCATACTAATTCGATTTCAATTTAAATATTTTAACAAAAAAAATTATCTGAATTTAAAATTTAAAATATACTTTTTTTTAATTATGACTTCGGCAATCAAATTTTTATAATCATCAAGAGTTGACAATTTTGTCATAAAAAAAACCAAAAATTAAAAAAAAATACTGAGATCGAATTTATGCGCAATTTGAATTCTAGTGTTACGGGCAAGCGAAGTTTCAGATAAATAAAAAATACACATATATCTATCATTTCTCTATTTCCATTAAAGTTTTAAAGTTTCGTGAAAAAAGCTCACGAAAAAATCAAAATTTTCGTTAGAGTTAGACGTTTATTGCAAGCCTGTTTAATTTGCAAATGTTATGGATTTAATAAATATTTTCGTTACTCTTATTTTGAGAACATAATCAGCAGACGATAGAGATATGATAGAATTCAAGCGACAATTTTAGTTTTGATTTTGTTATCTAATTACTACAAAAAGCACCTTTTCACTTTTTTTAAAAGGATTTCTAGTATTTTCTTATTCTGCTGATACTTTTCAGAAAAAAAGATGCACGTAAAAAAAACCAGGCCAAATTAAAAAAAATTAAGCAAGGTGTATCATAAAATGCTTTACACATTATGACAGTTATACTCCTGCTACAAGTTTGCAAAACAAAAAAAAACTCATGTTTTACGTCTTTTGCTGATCTGAGACCCAAAATCTGTAAAAAAAAGCTTGGTTAAATTTTGTCAAAAAACTTATATGAAATTTGCCTAATGATTTTTCAAAAAAAATCATTATTCATTTCAAAATATGAAAAAAAAGTTCATTTATAAGTTTAAAATATAATTTTTAGAGCTTAAGCGAAGAGTATCACAAAATGCCTTATATATCACAAGCTTTTCCCGGCAAACTTCGACCTGCCCTTTTTAGGTTTCCTGACGTTTTTTGATTTTTTGCTTATTCAGCCTCCTGTGATCAAAATATGATTATACGTAACTTTCTCCATACAATTTGCCGATGCTCCGGAATCGGCTCCAAAGTGGCCAAAGTGTCAATTAGTTAGCGTAAGAACCTTCCTTGGGCTTATACGAACCCAACGCAATAAAAAGCACCTCGATCCGACGCTCCGTATTGAACTGATTCGCGTTCGAACAAAACCGTCGAAATTTTTTATATATATATAGATAGATTAGAGTAATGCAACTATTTTTGCCCCCCGGTTTATTAGAGAAATTTCGAAGGGGAGGGGGCTTTATTTCTCGAATGAAAAAAAATAAATTAAATTAGTAAAATCTTGTATCGGTTTTTTTTTTAAATTGTAAAATCTGTTGTTTCTGTTAGGTATTTTAGAAATCTCAATTGTAACTGCAAGACATATTTTACAAAAAAGAAATTTGGACACGTTAAAAAATATTTCTTAATATGATTGATTGTTTTTAATATATTTTTGTATTGATTGTCTAAATATTTAGTTTAATGATTTCGAATTTATTTCAACAAACTCTAATGGAATTTCAGCAAGAACTATGGTCTAGAAATGAACGAAAACTGAAAACCACCTTTAAACAACCCACATCCTCCAACGCCATTTCACAACCAATTAAAGCCGAAAATTGTCCCCCACAGCAAAAGAAGCGGTTCACCTCTGCGCCCTCACCACGACCACCACCGGCGGCCAGTCGACATGTCATCAAACTCGAAATTGTATTATGTTCCGGAGAGCCGGCGCTTTTCGAGTCACAGGCACCACCACCACCACCAACTCATCAAATCTGTTTACGATTTCTGTTTTATCTAACCCAGTTATCCCGATGTTTGTGCGAGTGGGGTGGAGGGGTAGCAAATTTGTACCCTTCATACACTGACAAATATGGCTGCCACCACCCACGCACGCAAACCAGACACAAAAGCCGAGGACTTCCCCCTCCCCCGCTCCATTCGTTCCAAACTCTACGGACCTGAAAATTAATTTCGTTTTGGAACTAATTTCTCCAGGGGGGATCTGCTTTTTTGTGCGATCTGTTGTGATTTGCTATTAGAGTGAAGGGGGGAGGGGGGACGCCCCCTGGTCCGTGTGTGTGTCACCACAGTTGCGTGGCAGGCCATGCGATTTTCATCGATCATTTCGAAAGTCAGGGGCGTAGGTAATAAAATTTGGTATGGGAGGGGCGGGGGAGACTCCTCATTCGAGTAGGCGTTTGAAAATTTAGTATCAATAAAATATTATTTCATCAATCGGGGAAGGAAAAACATAGTTTGTCGGTGTTGAAGTGGGTGTTGAAAAGCCCGGCTGAGCCGGGGCTAAGCGAGTTCAAGTGCGCTCCGGGTTTGAATGAGACACACCACCACCCCAAATGAATCAACTCTTTTTGATAAGCTTTTTGAAGTGCGGCGGGTGGATAGAACAAAAGCAGTGTGACGAAAAAAAGTTGAGGTTCTAAATTTAATTAAAATTTGAAAAGGTGGGCAGCAAATTTTATAAACGACCACCACCCAAAGCTGCCTCAAATTGTTGGGTGGGGGCACTTCATTCAGGTTCGAGCCGTGTGGCTCCCCAACGATAACGGGGAGGAGGTTTGTGGAGAAAATATTTTTATTAAAATACAATAAAATAGTTTTCTTCCCCCACCGCCGTCGCGACCACAATTTTCGAGGGTTGCGTTTGCATGCTCGGCATTTCTCACCCAAGAGCAGATCTCTAGCATTTTGCGAAAAATGTGAATTTAATTTGTTTATTTTATAATGATATTCAGCTAAAAAATTTACAATGTAACCGTGAAATCGTGAATTTTATTCATGACCACCATTCATGAAATTATGAACCAAGTTCATGAAATCATGAATACAATTCATAAAATCATGAACAAAACTCATGAAATTTTAAATATAATTCAAGAGTCTCCTTTCAGTTCATGCTATCGTGTCATTTGTTCATGATAGTGAGTGATTATTTGATAACACAGTTCAACAAAAAATCAAGTGTTTCTTGTCTCTGAGACGAGAATATGTGTTCCTAGTAGATTTTTGCCTGCTGAATCCGAATCCGGGTCCAGAATTGCTCCAAATGGTCCCAATTTTGAGATACACCCGTTTGAAATGTTAGTTTAGGCCAAAATTAGCTACTTTGTCGACTATTTTACAAAAGAACTATTTAATAAACAACTAAACCAATACATGTATCTTAAAGTTCACGTTTTCCCCTTTCTGAAACACCCCTGATTTTTAAAATTTGATTGTTTCTACGCATATTTATAGCCATTTTAAAATTAGAATTTGACTTGCATGCAAGTTGGAAAAACTTGAATGAGAGCCAACTGAAAATATAATTTTAAAATGGCTATAAATATGCGTAGAAACAATCAAATTTTAAAAATCAGGGGTGTTTCAGAAAGGGGAAAACGTGAACTTTAAGATACATGTATTGGTTTAGTTGTTTATTAAATAGTTCTTTTGTAAAATAGTCGACAAAGTAGCTAATTTTGGCCTAAACTAACATTTCAAACGGGTGTATCTCAAAATTGGGACCATTTGGAGCAATTCTGGACCCGGATTCGGATTCAGCAGGCAAAATTCCACTAGGAACACATATACTCGTCTAAGAGACAAAATCTTGTTGGACTGTGTAATTTTATGGTTTTATATCTTTGGACTTTGAAAAATGGAATAAAATTTCAAAAAGCTTTGCGAAATCGTAGAGACCAGCTCCTCTTTCATCGGTAGAGGTAGGGTAAAGTGGTGCTTGCGTTATTTTATATGGCCTGGCAATTATAAAATAGCGCGCTCTGTTTTGATGAAGTGGTCCAGGGGCGTAGGACTGGGCAGAGAGGGTGGGGGCGGTTTTGGGCCTCTCCAATTGGGCGCTGCGAATGCGAATTAAGCAAACGATGATTGTGCTTTTGTGTATTTCATTATTGCTCGGGAAAACACACACACACACTTATTGGGAAATATGCTTTTGGGAGATGATTGTTCAAAAGCACGAATCTATGCTATTTTTTTGTTTGATAGCCACACGAGGGTGCCACACTGATTTGGTTTTGGACTATCCGGCAATTGATGGGACGGATTTGGGGCTGACTAATTTGATTTTCAATTTAATTATTTGGGAGAGAATATGCAAACTCAGAACGTTAATGAAAGTGATTTAATCAATTTTGTTTGAAATTCAAACTCTTAAAACAGTTACTTCTCCCTAAAATTAAATGTAAACCTCTCCACTCATCAGAGTGCAAACTGTCATAATTCAGCATTACCGTCAGTGTTTTCTCATTATACCGGCACACAAAATTCTACCTCATTCGGCTGACCTAGAACACCTGGATGGCAAAGTTTCCGGGCCGGGATATCATTTGCCGCGCTAAGCCAGTCCATGTAGGGAAACTGACATTTGTCACGAAAGAGCACCGCCACCTCCCGGAAGGTGCTGCCGGTGACAAAAAATTGGGAATGAGAATTTATTAGACTTGTTAGGCGATGGGGGGGTTAGGGTGGTTCGAGCTGTAACTGGTCGAAAAAAAATGTTGAATTATGATCCTGCATGTAATTCTGGAAGTGTGTGTTACTTCATAATTTGAAAAAGGGCAAAAAACATCACACAACATCAATTAATTAGTCAAAGTCAAACCCGGACCGGGTAGAGCACCAGTTTATAATAATTAAAAAGATTAAACATCGTAACGAAAAAGGAAAAAAAAACTTTCCACCGCGCACGTGAACGTCATTTCGCGGAAAGTATGCATCGTGTGGGTAATAAACAAAACCGTAAGCCAAACTTTTGCTGTCATTATCGTGTACTCACGCACGATTACGTTCACGGACGCAGGACTTGGCGGTAGTAGGCTGTGAGAGAGCCGAACTAGAACCACAGAGAAATGGACGTAAATCTCATTTGAAATCAATTTGTCACTATTGAAGCAAAACTAACTACATTGTATTGCTAGAACTCAACTTTTAATTAGAAACTCACCACGACAGCTTTGAATTCACCACAGCTCATATAAAAAAGTTTGACAGTTGGTTTACTGCTTTCATAACTAGATGGCTCTAGTGAGAATTGATTGATGGATTTTTACTAAAAACGTCAAACGATTTACGCCCACTTGTCTGTGCTAGAACTAAGCAGGCACTGATGCTTCTGGCTGCGACGGGGATGGCTTTGTGGAAAATGGAAAATTTATGCTAATGCATCTCTCTT
This sequence comes from Culex pipiens pallens, assembly GCF_016801865.2. Classification (NCBI taxonomy): domain Eukaryota; kingdom Metazoa; phylum Arthropoda; class Insecta; order Diptera; family Culicidae; genus Culex; species Culex pipiens. The sequence continues at coordinate 136,782,203 of NC_068937.1, read as the reverse complement.
CTCACGCGCCCGCGACATGGCTACTCATCAAATAATGATTTTTACATAAACTCACTCACACGCGGATTAGTGGATTCTGTGTGTGTGTGTATGCGAGGGTTATTTCGGGGTATTTGTGGAGGGGTTAAAAGCTTGACAGTGACGATGATAGACACAGGTGGTGATGTGATGATAAGCTATGATATTTGTGCAGATTTTTTGATCTGCTTAAAATTTTAGTGATTTGAGAAGCAAAAAGATTGCATTTTAGGTATTTCTAACAAAATATGTTTTATTTATTGATAAGACTATTTCTATCAATAATTGAATTTATTTATGTTTTTATATTGAGTCAAAATTGCATTATTCTAATAATCGTTACATCCTAAACTTGCCTGGAAGTAAACCATCAGCGCAGCTGCGATAGTTCGCTGTGCAATTTCCTTTGCAGTTCACGCATTTGACGCGCGACTGGCACTGCTGAGCGGTTTCTAATTTTACTTTTCTATTTCTAGTTTCTAGTGGTGGGTTTATCAATCTTTTATTTCAAACAATTTCAATGTGAGAAAACTTTTCTCAACTCGATCTCTATATGACAAAAGAAACAATCTCCAAGCAAAACAACCTGTTCTCACTAATGTTTTTACTATTCGAATCACTCACAAGCTCCCCCACACGGCAATTTATCTTTCCGGAAAGCTCAAATTGATTCATAATACCCCTATCCCACACCTCGGACACCCCCCTCGTGCATGTTCATATTCCCGAATCAATTTCATCCCAATCAATAAAAGTACATCCGTCATTCGCTTCCCGTGACGCTTCCGGGCGGGTGCAAAAACCTTTCCCCAAAAAAACCCGCCAACAGAAAAAGCGAACTAACCCTAACTTTCGAGCCAACGTCAACCTCCGCCGAGAAGCGCTGCACGTGAAAGCTTCCGTTTCTGTGTTTTTTCTTTTGCGATGTTCATAAATCTTTAAAATTAAATTTGTACTTTCTCTCGTGTGTCCACTGGAAAGAACAAAAATGCGCGGGAAAGTGACAGGGAGGGGGGGTTCTCCCCAACGTTAACGCTGCTGCAGCAGCAGCATCCAACCGGAAAAGAAGTTAGCGCACAAAATCTAACATTTTCCAATATATTTCCCGTTTAGCAGCAACTCCCCAGAGTGAGTTGGGACTGCCATGGTTTCGCAACAGTCTAATGTGAGCGAAGCTGGGGCTGCAGCCGTGACGAAAACGTTTAAATTGGGCTTTGCTAGAAAGAGAGGTAGGGAGAGGGGGGACTGTAACATATGTAAAACGGACCCAGCCCAGTTTTCGAGAGTGGGTTGGGGCGAAGAAAAATGTGGTTTCCCGCAGTATTACATCTCCGAAGGAGAAAGAGAACGAAACTTGGTGGAAAAAACTGCAACGGATGTTCGTGTGCCCCTCCCACCGGAGGATGCTCCCCTTTTTACAGCAAGTCCCCCCAAGCAGGACGTGTGTGTATGTGTGTGTTTGACATGGAGTCCAATTCCAATCGTCCAAGATATTTTAATCAAACCAACAGCGTAGGAGAGAGTGGGGTTGTATTGGAGTTTTGACAGTGTTGCCAGTTTTGAAAAACTCATTTCTCATCTCTCATCTCACATTTCTCATTTCTCATTTCTCATTTCTCATTTCTTTTTTCTCATTTCTCATTTCTCATTTCTCATTTCTCATTTCTCATTTCTCATTTCTCATTTCTCATTTATCATCTCTTGTAAATTGACGGCAAAATCTCCCTTGAACCACGTTAGTTAGTTTAGTTCTTGCCATTGCATTTCGCGCATTTTACACGGTGAAAGAAATTTTGCTCAATTTTCAACTCTTCTTACCTAAATTTATCTCTATGTTTTGTGTTCCAACTTAATTTTCTGGCAAACCACATTAAAATCTATCTTTAAATTATTGATTAAGAAACTTTAATCTTCTCGTGCCAAAAATTACAAATTCCTGGCAACTTCGACAAGCCCACCATTTCCTCCCCAGAAACCACAAAATGAGTCTCACGAACAACTGCGGAACTGCGTCTTCCTGCTCCGGTCCAAACTGTGTCCGACGCCGTCGCTTGATTGCGTTTTGATACATTGCCCTCCGTCCAGGCGTACCCCGTCCTCCCCTAGAACCATCTTTCGAGGCCAACAAAAAAGCCAACGACGACGTCCTGGTCGATGCTGTTTTTGTCCCTCTCTCTCGCCTCCCTAGCTCCTCGTGAGACATGCGGTCTCGTTAAGTTCGTGAACAGGCCTCGACTGCCGGGAGCCACCACGGAAAAAAAAACCATCCGTGTATGATTCACCCCCCGCTCCCCTACGCCACAACTCCTCCCCCCTTTCGACGAGTATCACATTATTCTTATTTCGTTTTATTTGCCAAATGTTGGCCAAGCAGCAAATTAACGACCCTGGAACGTGTTAAGAATTTTAAAGTCACCCCTCCCTCCCCTATCCTTCCATCTCGCAGGCTACAACAAGAAATGAATATGTCGCAAAGTCCAAATTCCAAGTCGTTGTCGTCCGATCCGGCGATGTCTCTCCGCAGTGGAGCAAGCAGCAGCAGCAGCATCTGCGAAAATGTGGCTGGCCCGAAAATTTCACTTAAGCGATTTTTTTCTTCTTCCCTTCCGGAAAAAGCAGCGCGCCACCACTAAATGCCGGTCTTTCTTCCCCTTCCCCGTCCCCGTCTCCAGGAGTCCATCGGAGCGGAACGATGGCGACGAACGGCCAGAAATTTTGAGGCCGTTTGTGGACGACCGCCGGGAGGAGATATCTTTGATTCTGGGACGTATGAGAATCGCAAATTCAGGATTTTTGCAACTTTATTTTTTCGTCGATTGCAGCTGAATGCGAAAGTAGGCACGGATTTGGCCAGGCCCAGCTGGTGTTGGAATGCTGGAATCACTGGGAAGAGTCCATAAAGGGGTTTTAAAATGGACTTTATGCAAGAAAATTAGAGTTATTTTTGTAGAATCATTCAAATTTTCATAATTTGGCAAATCTTATGGTGTGGCCTTCATTGAATCCGACAGTGTAGCCAGTTTCTGAAACTGAATGTCTATCAATGTTCTGCAAATCATTTATCTTCCTGAACCATTTTTCAGTTCTTCATACGATAGGCAGTTGAATGATCCTTGAGTCATATATATTGTAGAATTGGCAACACTGTTGTAAATTAATAAAAATCAAACAATTGCTATTGATTCAATAAATATTTTCGAAAACAAGTCAACATTTTTTATTTTAAAAGATTTTTATTAATTTCGAAAACCTTTACTTCCCACTTTTTTATATTCAGCTTAAATGTCATGATTTAAACATTTCAATGAGAAGAGTTTAAAAAATGCATTGTATACTAGTATTCGTTGGCAAGATTTGTGCTGTACCTCAAAATTCACAAAAAATCAAAATATTGTTAAACAATTTTATTTCAATTATGCATTTTCAGTTGATTTCAGTTCATTGCACGGCAATTTCTATGAAATTTTGAAGTTTTTGAAAAAACATGTTTTTTAGCAAATGTTGGAGGAGGGGCAACATAAACTTTTAACAGCTTTTTGCATTTTTTAAATATTATTTTTCGAAAAAAAATCACTCAAAAATTATTCTTAGATGTTAAGTTAAAGAGATCACACATTTGAAAAAAAAAATATGGAAATGTATTTTTTTTAAATAGAGGTCATCGCTTAAATTTTGGAGTTATCGCAGTTTGAGTGAAGATGATTGATTTTTCCCGTTTGCTTTCATTTTTTGTTTCTGCCGATATTTTTTATGTTTCACAATTTTACTCGAAATTTCTCGAAGAATCCGATGAAAATATTTTTAAGGCATAAGCCAGGTCCAGACATCATCAAAACGGCATTTTAAAGTTTCATACGACTTTTTCCAATGTTTAGATATTTTAAACATCCAACTATTTTTCCTTATAAGCCCAACTAATGACCTTGCATTTGCGTCCAAGGAGCTAAAATCAAAAAAAAATGTGGTTTTTCCGAAAAACGAACACGGTTTGTGCTCTTTTGAAATTGAATTGCTGTATAAGACAAATCATTGTTTTTTTTTTTTTTTCAAAAAATACACATTGAAAAATGTATAAATATCGTTTTCAAATGTCAAATCAAACGTAGCCAGTTTTGAAAAAAATATTTCCTTCATATTTCAAAAACTGTGTCTATTTATATAAGTTTCCAAAAACTTTTTTCTTCAAAAATTTCAATTCGATTGTTAATGTCAAAAAGATAATTTTTTATAAGTTTCCAAAAAAATCAATTCAATTCAAGAAAATCCAAACCATGAAAGTTGACACTTTTAAGAAAATGTATTGACTTTTGTTATCGCACGATTTTCTTGAAGCGATTTTCAACGAAGATTCACTACAGGCCAATGAGTCAAATTTATTGATGTTCTGGCAACACTGTCGGATGTTGTGAGAACTTAAGTAAAATTTGCAACACATTTTAAACCAGATGTCAATTATATAAATTGGAATGATTTCAGGAACTTTATAGATTTATCTAACTTTTTCGAACGTCAAGTTAAGCAGTTTATATAATTTCTGCCTTGTACATCCTCGCGAGATATGGTTCGAGGAATCTGTCATAAACTCGACAGCGTTTAACTATGCATCGACGGATAGTTTATTATGAAAAATGTTGGTAAATATATCCATGAAAATTTACCGCCTGTGTTGTAGTTTAATGTCTTTATGGGAGAATGGATCTTCCAATTTGACTGGCAACCCTGACATGGGAATTGACACTTTTTTAAAGTTAACCATGTTTTCACGTTGGAAGATTTAGATTTCGATTTTTTTATTTTTCCCGTGTTCAGGTGGTCATTTTGAGCAACTTTTGTTCTATGAAAAACTTTGCTTCTCTTGTTTCATATTTTTCTTGTTTCTTTTATAATATTTATATTTGCAATTATCTTGTTTATTTTATGTTTGTTTCTGATAGTATTTGACTAATACTACCACCTCCTGTCATTACCTTTTGTATATTTAGTTTTTTCATGTTTTTACAACCACTTTTTGATTTTTTTTTTTGCATGTTTTTCATTTTTTTTACTCTAGAATGAAACCATTATCATTTAAATGGTAAATGAGGCATAGTCTAGGACACTACAAAAATTACTGCAAACTTATTTTTACATATAACATAAAAAATATTGGTGTAAAACACAGCCATAGATGACCCCAGAAAAAATGACTTTTTTAAAAACATCGGCAAAGTCACATAAAACAAGTCACACTTCCAACCCTAAAAATTTCTTTATTAATTTTAAGAGTTCTTCTTTCCAATAGGTTTTAACGATCGAAAATTAGTTAAAATTGATTTAAGATAGAAGTCCGCCTAGAGGCGGGGTTAGGTTGTATCCAGACCATATTTCATATAAGAAGAAAATGAAATTGAAGAATTCTGGAAACACTACCATATATTTTCAATATTGATGAAAGCAGGCAAGCTTAAACTACGATATTTGTTTTGTAGAAAATTTGTTGACAGATTTCCTCTAGTGAAAAATTTGAAATCGTCTCCATCAATATCAAACTAAACTGTGACGCTTTCAATAAAAAAAAACTCTCTCCCTCTCTAATCCCACCCAAATTGGCCTCCAAAACCACTGTTTTCAAGCAACAACCAAAAAGAAAATCGCTTCCTCTTTTTCAGTGAAATATGCCAAAATCGTTATTGTGGTCGCTCTTTTGCAATCGGAAGCGACAAAATGGCTTTTTCTAGAATCGTTTTTTTTTCGCTCGCTTTTTCACTCTCCCAAAACGAAACCAGATTTTTTTTGTACTCCTCGAGCCCCTGCATGTATGCAGCAGCGGCAGCCGAGGTTGCAAACGATGCAAATTTGATGGGAAAGTGCAGCTTGTTTCGAATCGAATCGAACTGAATCGACACTGCTGGCTGGCTGGAAAGGAAGCAAGAGATCTCCGCAAAGCGATTGTGTGCGCTGCACAAAACTAGCAAATTTCCTGATTTTCGAGTGTGGAATAAATTTGCCGATTGGGGGCTTTATCGGTTGGGTTTTTTTTGTGGGTTTTGCGATGGGCTGTGTGAAAGACAGGATATCCGTTTTCATGTGAAGATTTCGGGGGACTTTTGCGAAACTGAGGTTTGTTAGAAAACTTGAATTTGAAGCGAAATAATTTGCAGTAAAATCTTTGATTTAGTGATTTCCCTTGTCACTGAGAAATATCTTTTAATTTGGAAACAATTCCAATAATTTTTCGTCTCAAACCAAACGCCACAAAGAAAAGGAAGCCCCCCAAGGAAGAAGGTCATCGGATAGCTCAGAGATGGGGAGATACAAAGTCGTGGTCGTCGTCCACAATCGAAAAACCATGCCGACTTTCCGAGCGCGCGCTCCGCTCTGGTTGGTGTGTAGTTTTTCTTATTTTATTTTAATTATGAAAATGTATTCAAATGTGCAGAATATAAAACGAAATAATATTAAAAGAAATTTATGGCACTACATTCCGGGGGCGCGCGCGGTTTGGCGACTTTCTTTTCCCCAGATTTGGGTTTGGGGAGGAGCGAGGTCCTTTCCGCTGGGCTCATCCGTTGTCTGTCCGGTGGATTTGTTCTTCTTGGTGGGTTTGTGGCCTTGTCTCGCCCATGAAAGGTGGCTGCCGTCAGCAGAAACACAAATTCGGGAGGGTGCTTTAATTTGAACTGGAAGATATTTTAAAGACTGTTATCTGTCTATTGAAAATAAATGTCAAATTGTGTGATTTTGTGTGTTTTTGTGTGATTTTGTGTGATTTTGTGTAATTTTGTGTGAATTTGTGTGATTTTATGTGATTTTGTGTGATTTTGTGTGATTTTATGTGATATTGTGTGATTTTGTGTGATTTTGTGTGATTTTGTGTGATGTTTGTGATTTTGTGTGATGTTTGTGATTTTGTGTGATTTTGTGTGATTTTGTGTGATGTTTGTGATTTTGTGTGATTTTGTGTGATTTTTGTGATTTTGTGTGATTTTTATGATTTTGTGTGATTTTTGTGATTTTGTGTGATTTTGTGTGATTTTGTGTGATTTTGTGTTATTTTGTGTGTTTTTGTGTGATTTTGTGTGATTTTTGTGATTTTGTGTGGGATTGTGTAAGTTTATTCGATTTTTTTTGTGAATTTTTGAGAGTTTGTCTGAGTTTGTGTAGGCCTGTGATAGTTTATGTAAGTTTTTGTGAAGATGAGTGATTTTGTGTGAATATGTGTTTGTTTGTGTGATAGTGTGTGAATTTGTGTGAGTATCTGTGAGTTTGTGTGGGTGTGTGTGAGGTTGTGGGATTGATTGTAAGCTTGTTTGAGTTTGTGTAAATATGTGCGAGTTTGTGTGATTGTGTGTGAATTTGTGTGGGGTTGTGTGAGTTTGTATTATTCGAAACCAGACAGATTCTCAACCAATTCTAACCTTTAGTTATGGGACTGCAGACGAATGAAAAAAAAAGGACTTTCCGACAAATTAAAAATCCACTCTATTGCCATTGCTACAACACACAAATCAATGTTTTTGCAAAGCTCTAAAACTCCACAAAGCAAAAGCCCCGTTACAACACCAGTGACAGAGTCGTCTGCTGCTGTGTAACTTCCTTTATTGCATTTAATTTTCTAAATTGGATCTGTTCCGGCAGTTGCTACTGCAACGGCAGCAACTCTATTCCGAAAAACCCCACCTTTTTCTCTAGGAGACACACTCTAAACAAAATATAGCAAGATTGCACCAAAACACACACACACTCGCACTCACAAATTCACAAAAACCTATTGTTATTGTTATGCTTTGCGGGGTGAGTGCCTCTCGAACCATTGCGTTAGTGAGTAAGTGCAATGGTTTGTGTAGCGTTTTGCGAACGCAAAAATGAAACAATTCCACAAACCCCCACCCTTCTTTTTTGCACATACACAAAACGAACAGAAATACACAGAGCAAATGTAAACCATTTTATCTAAATAAATTCTTCACGGAGATGCAACTCTCTCTCTCTTTGGATGCTGCCTGATGGTGGAAGGGGGAGCATCGACTCGACGGAACAGACGCACCGGAAATGCACCATGCAGATGCACTCAGTACATTACTTAATTGGATTTATTTAGTTCACACACAAACAGGGCACAGGGACACAAACGCATTCACAGTTTGGGTTCGGGTTGAAAGTGTTTCCCAGCGCTGCGGCGAAAATAGATCATTTTGCAAAAAAAAAGTTTTTCACCAAAATCAAAAATATTGACAGAAACTTATTTTGGGTTACCGTGGAGATTTTCCCTTATCACCTTAAAAAAGTGGAGCATAAACACTACCCATCTTCCAAATCCCTTTTCTTGTCTCTGGAGCGTGTTGGAGATTGCCCTTTGGCTACCATTGTGTTGAGATCTAATCAAGGTGGATATGTTTTGATTCCCAATTATCGATTCCAAGGCAAAATGTTTTGAAAAATCATAACACATACACAGCAAAAAATCCGATGGTAAAATCGCATGCAAAAGCATGCACATCACCTTCGTCAAAATAAACACTTAATATTACACACTGCATGTACATTTTTTGCAAACAAAAAAAAAATGTTGCGACCGACGGGATTCAAACCCAGCACCAACAGTAAGGACTGGCGCCTTAGCCCACTCGGCCATCAGACCGGTGAAAAGCTTTAAGGATAAACGCATATATGAGCTTGACATTTTGGTCAAGTAGGTTTCCCATACTGATGGGCTACATATTTCAGGGTGTAAAATCACATAAAATTGCATAAAATAATGCAATATTTATTTTACACCCAGGCCTTTTACACGTAGCTGGATTACTACTTTTTTAGCTGTGTACATGACGAAATCCAGTCTGCAATCCGCTAAAATTATCGTCTCCAAGCGAAGCGAAAACTACATTTACAACTTTTGTTTGTATTGTAGGGGGACAGGGGGTAATATGCACGCCCGGGGCAAAATGCACCCCCTGCTTTTCTCGGTATTTGGAAGAATTTTCCTGGGAAAAAATCATAGAAATTGGAAGCTCAAACATGCTTGAAAAATTTAAGCATCGTAGTATAAAAACAGCTTAAGGGTACACAGCAACGAAGGAAGTTGTTGTCTTCTTATTCCAAAATTGTCAAACTTACGGACCCAATCCTGCAACAACGCGTTTGTCATATTAGTCAAACTTTGTTGTAAATTACTTTGTGGACAGTACTTTAGGGGATGAATAAAAAAATATTTCGATAGTACTCGTAATTTTGAAGATACTTAAATTTCTGTAACTAAAATCTGGGTGCAAAAGCTCTGGTTGATGTGCACCGTTAAGTAATTTTGCAAAACTTTAAAATGTTGTGTTTTCATCTAATTTTTATAGAACTTTCATTATGATTTTTGGACAATATAAAAAGCATTACTTGTTATTGTAAGTGTTGAGGTATATAGTTTTTGCCATAATCTTCACAATTCTGTAGATAGATGAGTCCAAAAACATCAAAAAATGCATTCTTTATTGAATTTTCTGCAAAAATCGTGGTCGGGGCAAAATGCACCGCTGTGAAGCTCCTTTGTAAAAACAGCGGTGTCATCTAGTGGTGACTAGTGAAAACTGCTTTTACCCGGTGCATTTTGCCTCATGTTGTGGTGCATTTTGCCCCGATGTTGCGGTGCATATTGCCCCGCATGGTTGTTTGAAATGAATCAAAAATGTTTTTAGAAATTTGATATTTTCGAACAATTTCGAGGTTTTTTAAGACTTTTTTCACATGGGTGTCGAAGAATAATAGTTGTTTTAGAACATCGAACAAAATTCTTCCACAGTAATGCTGTAATGGTGGAAAAATCACAGTTTTCCCTTAGGGGGTGCATTTTACCCCCTCTCCCCCTACAAAAAGGAAATCTAGAAAAGAATATTTATTTCAAGTCAAGCTAACCCGATATCCGTGGGCCGGCTACGAAATTATGAGAATCTACAAATCTGAAACATCAAGGCTGGCTACGAAATTATATAGTCCTAAAAATCCAATATGTAGTCTGGCTACGAAATTATACAGTTCCACCTATTTCTTAAGGCTAGCTATGAAGTTATGAGGTGAAACCAATCAAAAATTCGTAGGCCGGCTGCGAAATTATCCAATTTGTTTTTTTTAATGGTCTATTAAAATCTATATTTCAGAATTTTTCTCTTCAAGTCCAACCAATCCAGATCACATAGACCAACTACGAAATTATGGTCAACCAATTAACCATATGTAGACTGGCTACGAAATTATGAGATTCTAACGAAGTTGACTTTTAAGCTGTCAGCCACTATTGCTTGTACCAACCACTAGTGTCTTCCTTTTTCACTACAAGGATTTCGCCACCCTGGGCTCCTAAGTGTTTGAGTACGGTACAATTATGAGAATCTACCAATCCAAAATCAGTAGGCCAAATATGATTTTTTTGAGATTCATCCAATCCAATCTTCAGCGGCCGGCAACGAAATTATTGAAATCTTATATCTGTGTTAGACCTGTGTTAGAAATTTTTGAATAGTAACTTTTCTAAATGCCTTATTTCCAACATGCCGCCGACATCTGCTTCTTTACCATTGCCAACAAAACACACCGAAAGGGAGTAGCTTGATGCACTGCACTCCTAATTCCAGGAACGCACAGGGTGACCCCCGAAGGGGGCTGGAGGTCGTAAGAGGGCATTGTTCATTATTATCAAAATATACGCTACTTGTAAGAGGGAAGATCTAAGAAACTCGCTTTTTGCATCTCGTTTTGCCGCTCCCCGACGGCAAGAAGTGTGTGTGTGTCTTTCTGAATGCGAAGGTTCCATCAGCGCAGTACATTTCTAATCCCCCGTTTCCTCTTGCAACCCTGCCCTGTTGGTTCTGTTGAAGGGAACCTATTCCAAGACTGTGGTGAGTCCTGAGGCTACACACTAACTGAATTCACCGGGGAGAGACCGACCGACGGCAAGAACAAGAAACCAACAGTAGCAAAACATACTCGCACACACACACAAGCACACAAACTCAAACAAGTAAACAAAATATATGGAGCATGAATTTAATTTAATTGATCTCGGTCTATAAACACATGTTGTTGGAAGGCAATTAATTTTCCTAGCATTCTGCCGCATGAGTGCCACGCGACAACATCATTTCGCAGCATGCCATGCGTCTTTCAGAACGCACAGCAGGCCGGCTCGGTGGTGGTGGTGCAGTATCTAAACATCACACACACGCACTCACGCACGTCTGCAGGCACTCAGGAGTAACTCAGGCGGAACGCGGTTGAACGTTTCACCTTGCGGTATTGCCGATCTCAGGTTGCTGCGATGAAAAAAAAAAAAAGAAGCGAGATCCGAACTCGAGCTGTTTAATTTTCATCCTGTCACGCTACCCCTAAACCGTCGTCGCTTGCTGTCAACAAATCGTTCAAGAGCATTTTTGATTAATTTTGTTCCATTAAACTAATCTAAATGCATCAGGATCGATGTCACAGGCTTTCCGAAATGCACCCAGCTTAAAATTTCAAAAAAAGGATCAACCTGCACATCGTTGCTCCCCCCTAAACCCATAAACAATTAAATTTCCCGGGAACTATTTGCGTGATGACCGTTAAACAATCACACTCAACCCCTCACTATTTGCATTTCCAAAGCTCTCCCCGAGCGTCACCGAGCCCAAAAACACGTCCAACAAGCAAAAATTGCCCCCTTAAACCCCCCAAATCCAAACCCTCCCTACCCATTTTAGTGTTAGTTAGTGAGGAGTACTCGTGACCAGTTATGACCCCCTGGTTGTTGTTAGCACCTCACCCTTTTTGACCACTTTACTGTGTGGAAGGGAGAGGGGCGAGAGAAACACCCGAATAACCGAACCAAATCTGGTGACCACCAGGATTACAAACCCACTTACCTCGTGTTATTTTGGGGCCCGCACATGTGTTGGGTTTGGTTGGTTGGTTGTGTGAGCACTGTTTGTGTGCTGTTCTGTTTCAATTTTATTCGGGCCCAGATAGAGATCAACGAGATGGGCTTTATCGGTGGTGAGTGCTGATGGGGAATTGTAGGAATTGAGCGTAATTTTCAAAATGTACAAATAATTAAAAATTTAAAGCAAAGGTGATGGAACAAAAATTAGCACCAAATTTTATTAAATTTAGGTGAATTCACCGAAAACTCCTCCAAAAATTGTCAAAAATATTTCCGCGGTGATTCAATTGAAACCAACGTCCACCAAATACAATTTATTGCAAATTTCACAACCAGAAAATATTTTTTGATCAAAATTGCAAACTTTTGGAAAATTACTATTCTTCCCAAAAAAAAAAAGAATTTTTAGGGCATATAAAATTGATATGCTAATATTCGAAAATCTGTATCTTGCGCAGGGATTTTGGATCGATTTTATGTCTCCAGCTAAGTTGTAGGTTATGCTTACTAGAGAGCCTATATGGAGAGGCGAAATGTCAGTCTCAGGGTTCCAATCGAACTGACAAATCGGGGTTCCTATCGAGCAACAAGACCATGCAAGAACAAGGTCGGAATCAATTTAAAATAATTTTGGTCAAAAAACGAGATTTATAACAATCACACTGCCCATGTTCGCATAAATGTCCCATATGCAAAAACAGCAAGCTGAGAAAAACGCTAAACAAGTTTGTCCCACACATAAGGCTACGTGTTAAGTTTTCACGAAAAAACTGGATTTCCTCCTGATTTCTAGAACAAAGTACTGGATGTTATAGGCTCTTTTAAAAGAGCACACGATTTTGAACCAAACTGCATCAATAACTGAAAAGTGACGAAAATGCATATGGGACATTTATGCGATCATGGGCAGCACAAGCATTGTAAAACTGTTGTTTATAATAATCTGGTAGTTTTTGTTATGTTTGTGCTTGTTCGGTACAAAAAAAAAGTGCCAGCACCAAAATAAAACGACAATTTTTTCAGCCTTAAATTTGAATGACTATGGGTGTTCGAAATTTCTCCCAGAACATTTCATTTCCCTATGTAGGTCCCTAATGCTTACTCATTCAAAAAATGGGTACGCATTACAATTTTTCGATTTTTTTGCATGTTTTGAGATGGTGCGAAATCTGGGGACAATGATATGAATTTGTGAAAAAAATGATTATCGAAAAAAAATAGTTTTGAAAAACAATAATGTACAATATTTCCAAAATTACAAATATCTAATTAAGATGCATTATCAAATATACAATTTACTATTTTTTTACACAAGTACACAATCTTCAAATTTATAGCATTTAAGGGATTAGAAATAAGCAAAAAAATACTTCAAAAAAGCTTAGCAAATTTCGTACAAATATTTTTGATTTTTTTATTTGGATTGCTGGTTGCTGAGATACTGCCACTAAATATAAAATTTTGTTAAAAAGAGTTTCTTAATATCATCTAATTAACCCTCATTTTTCAACTCGCGATATTACGGAAACTATGGATAATTTTTTGCCTTCCTCACCTTACTGAGGAAAGCCTATAAAATCGCTCGAAAAATGAACTTTTTAATAAGACCTCCTATACCTACCGTCATTTATACATATCGACTCAGAATCACCAGCTGAGCAAATGTCTGTTTGTTTGGCTGTATGTAGACTAGGGTGCCCAGAAAAAATGACCCCCTGCTCCACAAGCGGAAAACGGTTTTTTGGGTTAGTTTAAGCATCTGTGTAAATTTTGAGCGAAATTTGATTAGATTAACCCATTGATACCCGAGCCTAAAGTTGGCGAAAAAAATGTTTTTCATACAAAAATGACTTTTTTAAATCGCTAATAACTTTTCATGATCGAGTTTTACAGCTTTGGTGTGTTCTACAAAGTTGTAAAGCATTAAATTTTCAATAAGAATCTCACTTTTTGGAATATTTAGATGGAAAGCGCACCGTGCAAACCAAACCGTAAGAAACTTGGGGTTTCCAAACATTTTTTCGATTTTTCCATACAAACTTCACCTCCGAGTAACAATGGGTAAATGATGACCGATTTTGCTCATATTTGGCCAACAGTCCTAAATAAGCTCAAGCTCTTTTGAAAAAAAGTCCCATATTCTGGGCACCCTAATGTAGACATGTGTATCGAATCAATGTCACTGGAATATCTTATCACTGACTGAGCCGATTTTGACCGTATTGGCCTTATTCCCATAAGTACCTATTGAAATTTATACGATTTAGTAAAGCACATCAAAAGTTATGCTAAAACAACAGCTGCAAATAAATTTCACAATTTGCAAAAAGAGTGCTTTTTGCATGGAAACCTGCCATATTATATATTTTTGGAAAAGTTCTGAAATGACCTTTCTTGTGGATTAAGATTTTTTTTTGTTTGAAAGATTACAAATGCTAGGCCAGTTTTTTTTATTTCCTGATTTTTTTTTAAAGTAATTTTCAACTTTGAAAATCTAACACCAATAGTTTCAAAGATATCACGGCTGTTTCTCGTCAATCAGCAGTCCGGTCAACACTGTCAAAATAGTTAATTTTAGGAAGTTTTCTCAGCTTTTAGAGAATTTGTATTTGAAGAGGTGTTAGTTCTTCATAAATTATTTCCAACTTGCAAACACTCAACTTTTTTCTAAAAAAAATCACATAAATTAACTGTAAACGGAAAACTTTATAAAGAAATGTATTAATTTGATTGAATAATTTTTGAAATTTTGTTTTAAAAAATTTCAGATTTTTTCAAAAAATCACAATTTTTCAGATTATTTTCTTACCAGATTTTGCACCAATCCACTTGCGCAAAAGATGCCTTAAATTCAATGATAAAAAGTCACAATTCAAACAAAAAGGCAAGGTTCCTATCCAAAACAAAAACTTTGCCGAAGACACCAAATCGATCAGAAAACCCCTTCTCCAGTTACGGGGATCCGGACGTTTTCATAGCACTTTTGGATGGACAGCTCCCAAGTTGAAAATGGAGACTTGCATGGCGGAATCAATGATGCAAAATCGTTTTATGGGACAAAATGAATCGATGGATAAAGTTTCATCCAAGTCAAAAAATACTTAAAATCGGAAAAAAAGTTTATCAAAAGCTAGAAAATTTCTCATAATAAATAAGAGATCAATTCAATGTAAATAGTCAGTTACAAAAATTAACGAACACTATTCCAAAATGATACTTATTTCTTCCACTCATCAATATTGACGGAATGCAAAACACCCAAACGTTTTCGAGATTAAGTTCTTGAATGGAAGGCACAATTTCGATAGAATTGCAACTGAACTAGAAGGTGGCAAAAGCAGGGTAAATGTGCTAGTTATTCAAAGAAGGTAATTTTTTCGAGGGTAAATTTAGGTAAATTCTAGAGTCAAATTTCTAGGAGAAATCATTTAAATAAATTCTAAGATTTTTAGAAAAGGTCTAAAACCTGGTAGAAGGTATCAAATCTTTTCAAGATTTTTATTTTCATTTGGTTAATTATTTTTTCAAGCTTGTTTCTAATAACTTCAGCAAGCAATAGTTAATAATTGAGGTAACAAACTGATTTTTACCTCAATTATAAAGTCATAATAATAAATCAAAAAGTAAAATTTAGAAAAAGCTTACGAGAATGCACAGCTGGTACTGGTTCTCCCAACTTTCCCATAAACACTCAAAGCTGACGAAATTTCTTATACAAGAACCCCATCTTAAAAGTGTCTCATTTTACCTAAATTACTGGAATGACATCATCCCACCTGCCCAAAAAAACACAACACACTGAGCAACAACCCACCCACTGCAAAATACCACCCCCACAGCGAGCGCAACTTCAAAAGGCAACTTGTCTTTCTCGCCCGTTTCAAATATCAACACCGCTCTCGAGTGTTGAAATTAAAAGAATTTCGTCTATCCCGAGCGCAGTTCAGTAATTTGCATCACCAGGTAAAACAGATACACGTGTCCACATTCTGCAGCATCCTTTTTCCATGGAAGGTGAAAAAAGGAACAAAAAAGAAGCAGTAATTTTAAAACCATTTTGAACCCAACTCAAGTTACTCGCATTATCGCGCGCGCTTTTCCCAAGAAACTGGAAAATCTCTTGAAAAGGAAAATTAAACAATGTGGAGACCTCCCGTGGTGGTCGGTCGAAACTAGTAGGCGACGCTTTCGAAGAAAGCTTTCAGGGAAACTGTTTCCGCTTTCCACCAGGGAAAGCAGCTGAAATATTTCTCCAAAAAAGCTTTCTCACTTTGAAACATTTCAGCAAGGATAACGAAGCGTTTGCAGTGAAAGCGTTTTCCCTCTGGGAAAACCTCCCTTCTCCTCAGACTGCTCGAATCACCGCCAACTTGGATGACTTGGACGACACGAAACCGGCGACGACAGAAACAGAATGATAAAAGACTAAATTTGATTAGCAACTCCTCATTGCAATTCAACATAAATTAGCATTCATTTTCGATGTTTCCTCCCCCACTTTTTCTGCACGCATCCGTCTGTCATTTTGGTGGCAATCGTTTTTTTTTTTGTCTTTTCTTCCCAGTGATCCAACCCAATTGCAATCACTCAACCTCGTCGAGCTCCCCCTAACCAGCCCCCATTATCAGAAAGCAAGCCGGAAGTGTCGACAAAAGACAGGCGACGACGATTGTCAAACGCGAAAGGAGATGGCAGCACTGGTTGACGGTTATTGGTGCTTGAATTGCCTCCTCGTTGTTGCTCCTTCTTGTTTCCCTGAAAGATGACAACTCGCGAAGGCGAGGCATGGGGACAATTTGCGCGCTTCACGGTGCATTGTGATACAACTGTCAGACAGTGGAAAAAAGGGCGACGACAATCGGAGGACGAAGAAGACCGACACCGGAAATCGGAAGTTGGATGATTTGTGAGCTTTATATTGGGAATGGGAGCGCAGAATAGGTTGGAAAGTGAGATGTAGGATATTTTGAAAATGAAATCATGAATGAAACAAAATTTTAAAACCACAACTAGACAGAAAGTATCACGAGCATAGAGTAAAAAGGTAACGTCATGATTCGAATTCCCGGACGCTTCGAAGACCCGGACACTTCATCTTGTTTTATCAATTATTTAGACATAAGTTCGCATAATGAATGTCAAAACGTTGTTTTTTGATGAATTCCAACATCAACTTTCATTTAAAATTTGTTTGAACGCTGTAATTAATGCCAAAACAATTAAATACAACAAAATTATAAGTTTACAAAAAATGCGAAACATTTCACTTGAAATATTTCATAGGCGTTCGAAGCACCGGGAAGGCACAGCAGTAATTTATGGTTTCGATTTCCTCGCGATTTTACGAAAAAAAGTTTTGAAAAAGTTACTTTTTGCGTTTCTCTTTGTTTCGTCGTCCGTGTCTGTCGCGGGTGACCATGAACGGCCATGATCGATGACGACCAACTTTTCAAAACTTTTTTTCGTAAAATCGCGATAGCTCGTGATGTTTATAAGCAAACCCCTTATGTCTATATATCAAAATTTTTGTGATTGTCTGCTCTACAACTTTGTAGAACATTGTTACACTCTAAAAAATAACCCTGCAAAGTTAGAAAAAACTCGAAATTTTAAAATAAAAAATTTTGTTCTAAATGAAAAAATGGCCCTTCTGGGTCAATGTAGATTTGAAAAGTACATTAAATTTCCCATAAAATGACATGTTCCAAAAATTTTTACAGTCGAGTAACGGAAAATGGGAGAATTTTTAAAACTTTTTTAGTGTTTTTTTTCGAT
The DNA here is from genome assembly GCF_016801865.2 of Culex pipiens pallens. Classification (NCBI taxonomy): domain Eukaryota; kingdom Metazoa; phylum Arthropoda; class Insecta; order Diptera; family Culicidae; genus Culex; species Culex pipiens. Next base: position 136,764,529 of record NC_068937.1, on the reverse strand, counting down.
GAAAAATACGTTTTTTCGGAATTCTGAGTACGCCATCAAATCGGGCGTCTAATTTTACATAAAAGTCCCTTTGACACCAAATTTCTATCTCATCACCGTTTCAGGCTGACCGAGTCACGTAGCCTAGTGGTAACGCTCCCGCCTAGTAAGCGGCAGATCGGGGTTCAAATCCCGGCTCGGACCAACACAACTGGTGATCGTTTCTCTTCTAGATGCGATTGCTTAGTAAAGGGAAGGTAGTGTATCGTCACAAACTGGACCTTATCAACGACACCTTAGGACGGCGACCTATGGAATGTTAACATTAACCTTAACATGTTAACATTAGTTGAGTTAAATACTGCCACTGAATCCGCTTTGTAAATGCCGGCCCCGATACTCTTCAAGGGTGTTCCCCTCAGGAACTGGGAAAGATTTACTTTTTACTTACCGTTTCAGGCTGCAAATTATTGAAAAACACCTCTTTTTTCGCATGTTCAAAAATGGAAGGGGTCGTACCGCCCCTCCGTCACGAGATATCAAAAAAACGGACCTCGGATTCGTGATCAGGAACAAAAGTTACCCCTTAGGACAAAGTTTCACGCAAATCGAAGAGGGGTCGGGGCAACTGCTGTGTGAGTTGGCGGAGAATTACCCAGTTGTATTACAGAGTAAAAAAATCATGGTAATATTACATCTGGAAAGGGATACATTTTTTAATGTCAGAAAAAATGTGTAATTTTACCTATGAAAATGTCACTTTTTCAGTCTAAATTGAGGTTAAATTACATCATAAAGAGGTAAATTCAACCATCCAAAATTACACCTTTCAAAATTACACAATTTTCTACTGTGCACATCAAAATGAGAAAAAAATCTAATATTTTATGTGCATTCTCACTTCCTCAACCTGAATTGAAGAAAAACTACACAAAAAATAGCAAAAATTACAATTATTAAATTTAAAAAAAATTACGACAGTCAGTAAATGAAAATTCACGGCAATTTCACTATTTTCAAAATATTCAAAAACATACACAGTAAAATTTTGAAGGTTCTTCTTTTATGATATAATTTTAACTCAATTGAGCCTGAAAAAGTCACTTTACACTAGAAAAGTGATAAAATAACACATTTTCAGCAGTTAAATTTCACGTTTTTTCTGACATAAAAGATGCATTCCTTCCCAGATGTAATATTACCACGATTATTTTACTGTGTAGAAATGCCAAAAATTTAAAAATCATTTTTGTTACATCCTAACATGGTAGTTTTTATTTTAAAACAAGTTTTTAAATCAAGAAGATAAATTTAAAAAAAATAACCATGGCGCAAGATCAATTTTTGTTTTTCACCTTTTTCATATTAATCGTACAATTTGTAGATAAAAAAAAGTCAAGCATAATTTCAATCCCAATCCAAAAATATTGTTTTAAGACTGTAGTCGTCAATATGAACATTTTCTACAAAATTAGGAAGGGGGGAGGGGCAAATTTTCTTTTTAAATAGTGTATTGTGTGTCGAGAAAAATCCCAGATCAAAATATACAATAATTTTCATTAATTAGCAGTCATTATCTAAATTTTGCCGGAAACAAAACTTCATCTTTTGTAATTGAGATTAACTGTTCATTTTTCAGAAACAAAGATGAGATGAAAAGTGAGCGTTCTTTCATTACGTAACGCAAAAAAAATGGATTCTTGGACCCCCTCCTCCCCTCTCGTAACAAAATGTTCATGCAAATTTAAAAAAAAATGCATGGAGCGTAACACGGTCTTTGACCCCCTCTCTCTCCCAACTGCGTTACATAATAAAAGAACGCTTGGAAGAAAGAACAAAAAACAACAAAATTAAAATTTAAGTGGTGAGAAAAAATTATCAAATACCAAACATAAAAAAATTTCAATTATTTTTTTATCTATGTATTTTAAGGAAATTTTTAGAAAGGGGCAATATAGACTTAATCTTTCTGAAGTGAAAACATGAAATAAAAATAAAAGAAATGACTGGGACTGAATAATACTGAACTTGGTGTGTTAAAATCACTTCCAAATTTGCTTTAAATAATTTTTAAAAGTTCTCAAATTAGTGAACAATGCTCAAAAAAAAAAGTGGTAAATATGATTACTTCAATAGTTGAATGTTTATGTTTTTTTTTTTCAATGGAATTGAAATTGTAAAATTTATTTAAGCTAACCTCAATTTTACAAGTTTTTATTAATAGTTATTGCACAAAATCAAAGGAAGATTTGAATACGAATTTCTCAAACTATACGAGACTCATACTCAAATTAAAGTTCCATTTGGAAAGCCTCATTGGATGAGTATTCGACTCGTGCTGAAAAATCATCATTTTACAATTTGTTGCATAGAACAATTTTTTTCTATCCCATAAACAATTTTGAATAGGATTTTCCAGTAAAACGTTTGTTTTCTCACATAGTAAAAAGTTGTACCGATTCTCAGAGATGTAATATTAACATGACTTTTTTTACTGAACACACAAATTCAAATTTGATGTCTGTATATCTCAAAAACGAAGACAGTTTTACTTTTCGATACAAGTGTTGAAAAGTTGAATTTTTCAGCACCCAAATGGATGCTATAATGAACTTTTCAACACTGTTATTTTTGTTGATGAAAAGTCATTAAATACTAACTGAACAAGTAAATATTTGCAAAACGGAATTTCAAAACCCAAGCGCCCTCTTAAAACTAAATTTGCAATAAAAAAAAATATGAGTTTTAAAGCCACCGGGAATAATTGCGCTTTCGAAAATATTTGAAAAAAAAAATACTGATGGGCATTATGACGCCTGGACAGTTCATGTTCGAAAAAAAAATGTTTTACTTCAAATCATATAAAAATATCTTGCAAGATAATATTATTCCGTAGATCAAACTGTTACCCTTTGTTTGCTCGTTATCTAAATGAAATTAATTCCGCAAAACAAATCCTTTCGCAACACTTCCCTATCATGGTACTTTTTTACTTCAAATCTTATAAAAATATCTTGCAAGATAATATTATTGCGCAGGTCAAACTGTTACCCTTTGTTTGCTCGTTACCTAATTGAAATTAATTCCGCAAAACAAATCCAGAGTTTTTTTTTGAAAAGGACCAATAAACTATTGGCTTTCATATGTTTATAGGACCTAATAAAAAAAAACTCTAGAAATCCTTTCGCAACACTTCCCTATCAAATCTCAACCTCCATGATCCAGATAATCCGTTCCGCTCATAAAGTTTTATTTTATTAGCTGGAATTAACACAATATTTTAAATCCAAGCCCATCTCTTGTTTTTTGTAGTCTCGAACCTCAAAACAAAACATAATACTCCAATCTCACCCTTGCTTTCCTTTCTTTTCGTGGTAAAACCACAGACACCTTAAGGTGAAGTCATTCTTCAGCCAATCCTTAAACCACACACGGACTCTGCCTCCGAGGAGAAGACGATTGCGATTTTTCCTTATCGTGGCTGCAGGTGTTGAAATGGTAAATATCTTTATTACCTTCAAGCCCCTTTCCCATGGTTGGAGTCTCTAGTGAGTGGTTAGGGGAAAGGGTGGGCAAAACCGATGGTTCTCACGTACCGATACACACGTGAACCGACCGACAGTCAGGATGATAACGTGCACGTGGGAAGGATAACGTGCAAAAAAGGGAGGGAGAAAAACCTGATGTGTATTTTTGCAATAAAAGCTGCTACTTTTTTTTCTCAGTCGCGAATGAAAAAAAAGCGAGGAAAAATTTCATCGCCGGAATGGTGATTTTCGCGGCTGGCTAACAAGAGGGGATTGTTTTATTATTTTTATGGTGCAAGGTGTGACTGTGTGTGTGTGGTGCTTTGTCTTTTTGCGGCACCGTATGTGTATGTGAGTATGTGTGTTTAAGTTTATTTTTGCGTTCAAGCTATTTATGCTGAATGGGCTTGCCCCGCGACCGTCGCCGTCATGCACGTTATTCGGTGAGCATACAAAGTATAAAATATGTGTTGTATCAGCTGGGTGGATATGCAAACAGAATATGATGATAAAGTAGCTTTAACTTGTCCTAGAAAGTCGATATTTTCAACATTTTTTAACATATTTTTTAAGCTTTCGAATTTTTAAGAAAACAAACAACAACTCACTTCCCCCAATTCCACTACATTTCATTCAACCCTACCAACATCTAACGTGTTAGTAGATGACATTCTGTCTCCGTGTATCACACCACAGTCGCTGTCATCGAGCGTTAAACTCATTGCCACTGACTGGAGTCCTCGTCAGCGTCCTCTGAGCTGTGTAATATCATGCTCTTGCAGCAGCTTATTACACTGTCTGACAATATTTCATCGGTGAAGGCAGATATTTTAAATATTTAAATATTATCACCATTCCAGAATCAAACAACAATTTGTTTTGGAGATTTTATTAAACAAAATTTCTCATGTTATGTATAACTCTTTATGACAGTTTTCAATATTTCTTCTTATTCCCGTGTTCAATATTTTTATATGATTTTCAACTGTTGAGTGATTTTGAATCTTTTAAGTTTTTTTTATTTATTATTTTTTATTTTATAAAAAAGTTATCACCAACTGCGTAAACTTAACCAACAAATTCATAGTTTTCAAAAAAACTAAGAGATATTCTTTGTAGAGCAATTATCTTAATTACCTGACCAAAATCTAAGAAGAGACTAAAAATAAATACAAGCCATGTATCCAACATTTGATTGAAAAAAAAAAGTGTTTTTCAAATGGGTAATTCTCCGCCAACTCACACAGCAGTTGCCCCAACCCCTCTTCGATTTGCGTGAAACTTTGTCCTAAGGGGTAACTTTTGTCCCTGATCACGAATCCGAGGTCCGTTTTTTGATATCTCGTGACGGAGGGGCGGTACGACCGCTTCCATTTTTGAACATGCGAAAAAAGAGATGTTTTTCAATAATTTGCAGCCTGAAACGGTGATGAGATAGAAATTTGGTGTCAAAGGGACTTTTATGTAAAATTGGACGCCCGATTTGTTGGCGTACTCAGAATTCCGAAAAAAACGTATTTTTCATCGAAAAAAACACTAAAAAAGTTTTAAAAATTCTCCCATTTTCCGTTACTCGACTGTAAAAATTTTTGGAACATGTCATTTTATGGGAAATTTAATGTACTTTTCGAATCTACATTGACCCAGAAGGGTCATTTTTTCATTTAGAACAAAATTTTTCATTTTACAATTTCGTGTTTTTTCTAACTTTGCAGGGTTATTTTTTAGAGTGTAACAATGTTCTACAAAGTTGTAGAGCAGACAATTACAAAAAATTTAATATATAAGGGGTTTGCTTATAAACATCACATATTTATTTTTTTAAAGTTTATGCTGAAAAATTAAGGGGCAAAAAATATTCGTTCAAGAAATATCAAAATTTCAGTAAAAATACAAGTATGTATTGTACTCTAAAAGTTTCAATTCAGTGAAAATTAATACAAAATTACACGTTGTTTGAAACCCACACTGAAAATTCTCATACATTTTTTTAAACATGTTATTTTGTAAAAAGTATCTAATTTTAAAATCTACAACAGTGAAAACTATACTAAATTGCGCATAATTAGACACTTAACATTGTGTTTTAAAATGCATTTTAGACTAGTTAAGTTGTTTTGCAATCTTTTGCTCCAAAAAACGTAGGATTTGACGAAAACTAAAATTTAAGCGAAAAAAACTAAACATCGAAAATTTTCTAAAAATCAAATTATTTTTAAATGCATGGGAATGCATTCTAAATTGGTTTCAGCTGATTGCACTTCAAATTCCTTTTGAAGTTTTTTGAAAAAATATTTTTTTTGCCCACTGATTTTCCGAGCCAACTTTGAAGGGGGGGGTGGGGGTGACAATAACTTTAATTAAAATTTGTACCAGCCTAATGAAAATTTTAAATTTTTTTTTAGAAAAAACGAAATATTCAGGTTATAAAAATGTAAAATTTTAGTACTTTACACTAAAATTTCTAAATCAGTAAAAATCAAAATAAAATGTTACGTTGATTGACGAAATTTTAAATTGAAAAAAATTGAAAATTTTTAGTAATTAAATAAATACGGTGTTTTGATAGAAAGTTAAGTCTTTTACACACCAACTTTTGCAATGTTATAAAACCTTATCATTTATGAAGTAGAAGAAATTCTGCTTAAAAAAACTGTCCTTATGCACTCGTTAGAACAAAGATAGATACTCAGAAATAAAAATTAATGAAAGATTTTTATTTTCCTAATTGTGATAAAATTTAGACACATCTATACAATTGATATTTGTTGGAGTTTTATTTTTCAAAGCTAATTATACATTTGAAAAATATATATGGGTTTTAAAATCTATTTTCTATTTCAAAAAACCAAACAAAAATCTGAAGTCTACCCAGAATTTGTTTGTTTTTTTTTATTCCTTCAAATGTAAAACTAGAATTCTAGATTAAATTTTCAAAAGGTCCTTCTGCATAAGAAACCCATGGCTGATGGGTTGTTTTGAAAATTTAATCTAGAATTGAAAGTTTGTTTTCAATGTTTAACAGAAATATTGTTGTGAAGTAACCCAGTCAGTTCAATTCGAATTTTGAAACGGCATCTAATTCTAGTTAGATTCCGTTTCAACAACAACCGGTTCCGTGTTCGAGTCTAATTAGATTCCGTTTCAGAATTCGAATTTAATTGACAGTAATAGAGAAATTAGGTGAATACAAATTTAACATAAATTTTTTAATAAGTTTCCTAAAATACTTAAAAAAAAACTACGTGTTTTAAAAAAAACATTGATTTTAAACTGGAAACCGTACTTGTTGAAGATATCTAGATAAAAAGGCTTAACCAACAATTCAAAATTTTTACTTATCCAAAAACAAAATTAGCTAAATACTTCTGTTGAAATCAATCATTTTTTATTTACAAACAATGAAAAACTTGTTTCAGAAAACTTTTTTCTGAAGAACAGTGTTATTGGCCTCCCATATGAACGCTGCAAGCCGAAACATACAAGGTGGTGGCAACTGTGAGGGCAAACGACCAGCAAGGGGTAACTGAACAGCAATTTTTATATTGTACAAAACAACCCAACACACAGTCAACACATTTTTCCCCTTAGCTCATGGTAGTCATCTTCACCTTCTTGCAACAGCAGAACCATAAACAAATTTGGCTCATAAAGTAGGACTTTTATGGTATCAAATTATGAAGTTGACTTGCTCGCTATCCTATCAGAAGAGAAGCTATAGCCAGGAATGAAGGTTATTCGAAGTTCAGTAACTATGTATCGACTAAACAAAAATATTATCTGATGGAGGCGCATGGTACTTAACCCTTAAATATTCAGGTTATGTACCATGCGCCTCCTTTAAAATTACAATTACATTTTAAAACATTGCTCACTAAAATAAACCAAATTTTAAAGAAAATTTTTCCTCCAATGAAGTCTTTCTTCTAAGGATATCGAATCCACTAAACGATTACACGTGATCCAATGAACTTGGCAAAGTAGAGCTATCCAAAACAAGTAGCACCATCTTCAAGCCAAAGAGGACAACCAGCACAAGTTCGGTACCATAACCTAATATACTTAATTATTCATCGCACAAGCAAGACTTTCGATGTTCTCTCCCCCCTTACAACTCTCCTACCCTTCATAACATGGTTTTGAGCTCGTCGAAACGCCAAAACTTCGAGTGCCTACTTAAGCGTCATTAATCGTGTTATCAAAATGAAATCAACTTTCAAAAGTCGAGCTGCTCCTCGTCGAGACTCACTCGCTGTAGCTGGGGAGATTGATATAAATGAACTCTTGATGTGTCGTTTAATTTTATTTAATTTTTCATGCGAATTTACAGCAGCATCTGCTGTTGAGACAAACGAGAAACGGAGAGCAATGACAAATGCCAGAATGCCAGAATGCGGCGCTGTCACAGTTGGGAGAGGGGGGGACCTTCTTCTTGGGATGATTGACAAATACGAGGAGGGGAAGCTGAAGTGGGACCAAAGTGGGGAATTATTTATCACTCTGAGACAAATAGGTTTGATTTGATGGCAGGAAGTGGAAATGGGTTGATTGTTTTACAAAGTGGTCCCCGCAACAAGAGGTGAATTGATTGGTGGGGTTATCGAATTTTATTTGAGAAGGTTTAACTTTGATTGTAGTGTTGCATAATAGAAGAGATTGAATTAGATTCAAAATTAAAATAATTGATTTTATCAAGTTTGCGAAAAAAAATCTAAAAAGTATGAGTATTTTTACTCTTTTGACAGGCACCTAATCATCTGATAATGTACAAACGATCCCGGGCAGACGGTTATAACTAAATTCATGCCATTTCAATAACAAATACTGTTAAAATAACAGAAAGTGTTATGGAATATTCTTGGAAAATCAATTTTTGCATAAGAGTTCAATAACAGTTTATGTTATAATAACAAAATTTGTTATCGGTCTTATATTGATTGAAAGCCAGAACAACTTGAGAATAACATTTTTTGTTATGGAAGAATATCTCAAACTGTTATTGGGATGATCGGATTAGTTGTTAAAATAACAAAAAATAATACAAAGATTTGTTCGAAGAATCACTGAAAATGTTATTAGTCTGTTATTACAATAACAATCCAATAACAAAAAAATCATAACAACGAATAACAAATCTTGTTATTAATAACATAAAATGTTATTGGTCTAGTATTTTCAAATATCAGAAAATGTTATTCCCAAGTTATTTCCGTCTGCTCGGGATCAAAATTTACAGTTATCAATCTCGAAATTTACATTTATTTTAAATAATTTTTCAGTATCATACGGCAGGATTGCCAAATCTTTAAATTTTACACCATATTAGAATTTTTATGTCTTAAAATTGTTCAATAAGTAATTTTTATCTAAAACAACAAAAAATAAAACTACAATGTATTATGACAGGGTAGCCAGATAATATTTTTAACTTCAATGATTTCCAAATTTCCATCCAACAATACCCAATAGTCATTTTTCATTTCATCGCAATCCTCATACAAAAAAAGTGTTTGAAATTTGTTTGGCGTGAAATGGCTGTTGTAGTGGTCAAATTGGCCAAAATATGAAACTAGCAAGTCTATTTGCTAGATTAAGTCCTCCCTACATCATCGATGATCGGAAGGCACACCAACACTGAATTTCTGGAGAATCGTGATCAAACTAATGATGTATTTAAATTCTTATAAAAAATTAACTAAGCTAAACATAAGCCAAATGATTTTTTTAATAATGAAAGCTCATTTTAAGAAAATATAAAATACAAAAAAATCTAAGTTAAAAGATCTCACCCATGTGTTACAGCTTCTTTTTTGTTACATGCATGCTTACCTGAAAAAAAAGATAAAATACAATTTTATTATGGATAATTTTAGATTTAAATTATAAAATCAAAAAATGTATAACATAAAAATTAATCTTTTGAAATAGTATAACCTTATATCCAATCCCTCCCACAATCTCTTAAATGAATCAATTAGTCAGCCCATTACTGCCAAAAGCGTTTCCCTTAGCTAATTCCTACCCGCAGGAATTCATCAAACCTTATCCACACCCCTAAATCACAAGTCCGAAACGAAACGAGTAAATAAAACTACCGAAACCGCTCAGCTGGAAAATTAACTAGCAAAAGGTTTAACCCTTTTTCCTGCCAACCCTCCTGCACCCCTCACCAAAACTTCCACCCAACCTGTCTTTAGCATAAAACGACTTTAAAAAATTTCCCACCACGTGCATCGATTTTCCCTCGCAAAGGAAAAACTCCAACCCAAGCAACACCAAAAAAAATGAAACACCAAATTCAAACCGAAAAACTCACTTCCTCGCTCACCATCGGTGAGCGAGTGAAAGCTCTCTCTCTCTCAATCTCACTCCCACCAGCTCACTCTCTCACCCATTCTTATCACACCGGCGGCCTGCTTCGACCACGCTGAGGTCGGCCGCGCGCTCAAACCGAATTCAAACGTCGTCGAGGTGCCATCTCACCTTGCTTGCAAGCTTGCTGCGGTTCGGCGAAAAAGTTGTTTTTCTTTGGAAAAAAAGGGCGGAAAGAAAAGTGGGCGCTCTGTCTTTCTTTTCGTTTATTTGTTGTGAAATCGATATCACTTCGTCAAAAATTGATCAAACATTTCGTCTGTTGTTTTTCTTGGGAATGTTTGTGTGTGTGTGTTTTCTCAAGTTGGTTTCGGTTTTCCCCAAATTTTAAGGTGCCAACGGCTGACAAATTCCAGTGCAGTGGAATTTGCGCCTTGATTTATTATTTTTTCCTTGAGTTTGTCTCAAATTTCCCCAAGGAGCGATTATTTCCCTTCGTGTATTCCGTGTGAATGTGATTATTTTTCCTTCTTCTAGAAAATCGCCGTCGGAACAAGAATTTCCCAGTATTATGTGCAGCTCTTCGGTGTGAAATAAAGAGAAAGAGGTGTGGCTTAGCAGAGCACGCGGTGGTGATGCCAATAAAGTCAGTTTGGTTGATGCCAAGGCAAAAGGGAGGAGACTTTGGTTTGACTCTTTTTTTATTTTCTTTGGGGGATGCACTTTGCACTCAGTTCCGACGGTGAAAGACAATGGCGAGTGCCGCAGACATTGAATGGTGTGTGATTGGCAAGGAAGAGGAGGTGAAAGTTAAGAACAGTAATAAATTAGGTTAATGTTTTGAAAAGATTTGCATGAAATAAAAATAATTGGTTAACAGCAGACAACGTTTATGAAAAAAAACAAGCAACCAGTGGTACAGTTGACATCAAAAACAAATAAGTAGAACTAATTTAAAACAATATTCCAAGCTTTTCACAAAACATGATATAGTTTAGTGAAAACTCTCTTAAATGCTAGTCATTGGATCGTCCTCCTTCTCCTCCATCTTGAACAAAGTGACAGTAATAATAAATTAAAATAGAAAAATCAACCAGTGTTTTTTTATTAAAAGCAATCCATGTAATGTTCAAATACAAAAAAAAACTGAAATAAAGGCAGTTTCTAGACCTTTTTAATATTTTTTTAAAACTATTTGAAAAATAATAATTCTGGCGTTTCATTTTTAAAAAAGGTCCTATGAGCTATTGTGTTTCATAAGTTAATAGGAATTTTTCAAATAAAACTAGATTTATTGATGATATTCTGATAATTACTACACTATAACACTGATGATAAATTCATTTTTTATTTTTCAAGATTTTCCGGGCTTAATGAAGTTCTATCGAAATCATTATTAAGCATGGTTAAACGACTTTAATTTTGTTGTCAAAAAATAATCGATTTTAAGTTTTTCATTAAATTATTATTGAATTTTAGAAACGCATATTAGAATTTTATAAAAGCAAAAAAAATCACTTCAATTTTATGTAAACATCAATTAATTTAAGAAGAACTCAGCTTCACAGTGTAAAAAGTATAATTTTGGAAGAGATTAAAAATTGTATGGTTGATTAAAACCTTTTTTTTGTAGTTTCACTTCAATTTATGTGGAATTCGTAAAAAAAAATCTTGAAGAGATGTAAATTGACCCATTTTTAGAAGTACACGATTTTTTTTTCTAAAATTGGAAGGTTGAATATTACCTCTTTTATGATGTAATTTTACCTCAATTTAGACTGAAAAAGTGACATTACACCAGAACAGTGGTAAAATTACACATTTTCAGAGGAGCAATTCTCTGAGATTTCGGTCATTCGATTTTTTTTGTATTTTTTAATCCAGCTGAAACTTTTTTGGTGCCTTCGGTATGCCCAAAGAAGCCATTTTGCATCATTAGTTTGTCCATATAATTTTCCATACAAATTTGGTAGCTGTCCATACAAAAATGATATGTGAAAATTCAAAAATCTGTATCTTTTGAAGGAATTTTTTGATCGATTTGGTGTCTTCAGCAAAGTTGTAGGTATGGATATGGACTACACTGAAAAAAAATGATACACGGTAAAAAAAATTTGGTGATTTTTTTATTTAACTTTTTGTCACTAAAACTTGATTTGCAAAAAACACTATTTTTAATTTTTTTTATTTTTTGATATGTTTTAGAGGACATAAAATGCCAACTTTTCAGAAATTTCCAGAATGGGCAAAAAATCTTTGACCGAGTTATGATTTTTTGAATCAATACAGATTTTTTCAAAAAATCGAAATATTGGTCGCAAAAATTTTTCAACTTCATTTTTCGATGTAAAATCGAATTTGCAATCAAAAAGTACTTTAGTGAATTTTTGATAAAGTGCACCGTTTTCAAGTTATAATCAGTTTTTCATTTTTTTAAAATAGTGCCCATGTTTGCCCACCTTTGAAAAAAATATTTTTGAAAAGCTGAGAAAATTCTCTATATTTTGCTTCTTCGGACTTTAATGATACGACTCTTAGTTGCTGAGATATTGCCATGCAAAGGTTAAAAAACAGGAAAATTGATGTTTTCTAAGTCTCACCCAAACAACTCACCATTTTCTAATGTCGATATTTCAGCAACTATAGGTCCGATTTCCAATGTTAAAACATGAAACATTCGTGAAATTTTCTGATCTTTTCGAAAAAAATATTTTCAAAATTTTTAAATCAAGACTAACATTTCAAATGGGCGTAATATTGAATGTTTGGCCCGTTTGAAATGTTAGTTTTGATTTTAAATTTTTGAAAATATTTTTTTTGAAAAGATCGGAAAATTTCACGAATGTTTCATGTTTTAACATTGTAAATCGGACCATTAGTTGCTGAAATATCGACATTAGAAAATGGTGAGTTGTTTGGGTGAGACTTAGAAAACATCAATTTTCCTGTTTTTTAACCTTTGCATGGCAATATCTCAGCAACTAAGAGTCGTATCAACAAAGTCCGAAGAAGCAAAATATAGAGAATTTTCTCAGCTTTTCAAAAATATTTTTTTCAAAGGTGGGCAAACATGGGCACTATTTTTAAAAAATGAAAAACTGCGACTATTTTCAAAAAAGTTACCTAAAAATGATTATAACTTGAAAACGGTGCACTTTATCAAAAATTCACTAAAGTACTTTTTGATTGCAAATTCGATTTTACATCGAAAAATGAAGTTGAAAAATTTTTGCGACCAATATTTCGATTTTTTGAAAAAATCTGTATTGATTCAAAAAATCATAACTCGGTCAAAGATTTTTTGCCCATTCTGGAAATTTCTGAAAAGTTGGCATTTTATGTCCTTTAAATTATATCAAAAAATAAAAAAAAATTGAAAATAGTGTTTTTTTGCAAATCAAGTTTTAGTGACAAAAAGTTAAATAAAAAAATCACCAAATTTTTTTTACCGTGTATCATTTTTTTTCAGTGTAGTCCATATCCATACCTACAACTTTGCTGAAGACACCAAATCGATCAAAAAATTCCTTCAAAAGATACAGATTTTTGAATTTTCACATATCATTTTTGTATGGACAGCTGCCAAATTTGTATGGAAAATTATATGGACAAACTAATGATGCAAAATGGCTTCTTTGGGCATACCGAAGGCACCAAAAAAGTTTCAGCCGGATTAAAAAATACAAAAATTAAAATTAAAGAAAAAAGACCGATTCCGTAGAGAACTGCTCAGAGGTAAAATTTCACATTTTTTCTGACATCAAAGAAAATGTACCAGTTTATGTAATATCATGTATCATATTTTTTCTGTTTTATATAACACATTTTTTTCTGAAATAAATCTGTCGTCATTGATATGATTACTGTGTAAGACAAAATGTTTCTCTTTTTCAAATCTTCACAATTTTTACAATCAAAGTTTTTTTTACATATTTTGTTAAACCACACTGGCCAATGGCAGAAGCGTAAAATAATTCAAATTTCAAGTTTGATTTTCTAAAACAAATTTGCTGCAAGGTGAAAAAATTCGTTTAAGTAATTTTACCTCAATTTATGTGCAATGTGTGAAATTACACATAAAAAGATGTAAATTTACACACTTTCAATATATTACTTCTCATTATTTTCTGACACAAAATTGGTGAACATTGCCCGATGTAAAATATCCGTGATTTAATTACTGTGAAGTTGTGTCACATAATGCATGATACATATTTGCAGTCATGCTACTTGAAATTATCTCTACCTTTAAAAAAATGGTAGGCCATAAATGATTTCCTCGCATACAATTCCAAACCTAGCTAAAGTCTGTTAATATTGCCGTCAATTTGATTGAGTTTCTTTACGAATCTTAGGGATATTTTCGTTTTTGTAGCAATTTTTTATTCAATCAAAAGTATGATTGAATGCAAGATTTAAAAAAAAGTCAGTAAGCCGACTGCATTTTATATAAAAAAGTTCTTGCAATTCCGTCGTGAAATACCCTGTCATTCTCGAGCGATGAAAAGGCCTACTTTTATCTACCAAAATAACAGAATGGAAAATTAATACCCTTCAATAGTTTTCAGCAATGGACGCTGAAAAGTTGACCTTTTTAGCAATATTATCGAAAAGTAACATTTTTCAGTTCATTTTTTTTGTAATGAACGGTGACCAATGCTTGAAAAGGGATCTATCACTGAACGGGACTGCTCGATATTCGATAGAACTTTCTGTCAGCGATCATTTCTCAAAACGATATTTGATCGCTGACACACAACGCCTATCATGACCGTCGTTGCTTGGCGACGGTCGGTGAACGTAAACACGAAGACAAAACGAACGAAAAATGAGCACCACTCAAGCAGCCGCCCGAACGAGACAACGTGCTCTTTCTCTTTCTCCCGTTTTTGTCTCTCTCTTCCTAGTGTGTGCTGCGTGGTGACAGAAATCATATGATTGCTATCATTGGAGAGATGATCGGAATCTCGGTAGAATGTCAAACGACCGCTCTCTTAGCGATTTTTCTCCTGGAGGGAAGTCAATGATTGTGTGAGTGACTTTGCGTAGCACTCATTCCTTTGTGTGTGAAACGAACGAAAGTAGAATGTAAAAATCAGGTTGTCGTGGTGAACGCGATTGGAGTGTTCTGTCAGCTATCACAAAGAATGTCGAAATTTCGCAAGCCCTGACGGTGACTTTGCT
Source organism: Culex pipiens pallens (assembly GCF_016801865.2). Taxonomy (NCBI): domain Eukaryota; kingdom Metazoa; phylum Arthropoda; class Insecta; order Diptera; family Culicidae; genus Culex; species Culex pipiens. The sequence continues at coordinate 136,749,527 of NC_068937.1, read as the reverse complement.
TCCCACATGGATGCTTGACATAAAATTCCATTCAAAAAGCGTTTTGAGGAATTGCAAAAAATGTTGTAAAAAACTCGTTGTAAAACTTGATTTTGCAGTAATGCCACTCATAGAACATAAACTTATTTGAACTAAAGATTCCTACTAAAATACAACAACTGATTTCAAACTTATGAGTTGCACGTGAAAAAAAGACAAACAATTCAAATTCACATTGAATTGTCCGAGTGACAAAAAGCGCTCCCCCAACAAATCCCAAAACGAAAGTTCGGTCCACTTGAGCTGAAACTCGCACAAAAAAGGGCGAAAGGAGCAAACAGCAATTTTAGCAGATACAAATCTTTGACAATAGCGACAAAAAAGTTCTTGCACTCTTCTTCCTCCTCCTCCTCCACCCTCGCAAAAGTCACAAAACTCGGGGGCCAGACGAGGTTCGAAAACTGCTCGAAGGTTATCTGGCGCTTTAATTTGATTGTAATTGTTTAACAGCAATATTTCAAACCGGATTTCCGGTCCAGTGTCCCCGAAGGGGACCCCCCCTCGCTGTCGTTTTTTCCAGAAGTTAAAAAAAAGTCAGCATGGAAAGTGTCTGACGGCGACCATTTAGCGCCATTTTTTCGCGGGGGCGTCCTCCCAGTTGAGCAGGACACAATTGGAATAAAATAAGAAGAGTCCGTCGCGAGTCCAGAAGGCCAGAAGTTGCACAGGCTACCGAGAGCAAAAAAAACGTTTATATATTGCCAATGCAGAACTTTGTCACGGTTGGAACGGGGGTTGTGGGTTTTCTCCGGTGAGCTGGTTATTCCAGGGACAGGTTTAGTGGGAGGGATGAGAGCAGATTAAGCCACATAACTCCTTGCTAAAGGTTAAGAGAATAATGCTCTCGAGTTGAATTGAGAGAACTATCAAATTAGTTTTAGTATTTTTAGTATTTTTAGTTTTTTAAGTATTTTTAATATTTTTTGTATTTTTAGTATTTTTAGTACATTTAGTACTTTTAGTATTTTTAGTATTTTTTGTATTTTATTGTATTTTTTGTATTTTTTGTATTTTTTGTATTTTTTGTATTTTTTGTATTTTTAGTATTTTTAGTATTTTTAGTATTTTTAGTATTTTTAGTATTTTTAGTATTTTTAGTATTTTTAGTATTTTTAGTATTTTTAGTATTTTTAGTATTTTTAGTATTTTTAGTATTTTTATTATTTTTTGTATTTTTAGTATTTCTAGTATTTTTAGTATTTTTAGTATTTTTTGTATTTTTAGTATTTTTAGTATTTTTAGTATTTTTAGTGTTTTTAGTATTTTTAGTATTTTTAGTATTTTTAGTATTTTTAGTATTTTTAGTATTTTTAGTATTTTTAGTATTTTTAGTATTTTTTGTATTTTTAGTATTTTTGTATTTTTAGTATTTTTAGTATTTTTAGTATTTTTAGTATTTTTAGTTTTTTTTGTATTTTTTGTATTTTTAGTTTTTTTTGTATTTTTAGTATTTTTAGTATTTTTAATATTTTTAGTATTTTTAGTATTTTTAGTATTTTTAGTTTTCTTAGTATTTTAACTATTTTTAGTATTTTTAGTATTTTTAGTATTTTTAGTATTTTTAGTTTTTTTAGTATTTTTAGTATTTTTAGTATTTTTTGTATTTTTAATATTTTTAGTATTATTTTCAAATGTTTAATTATTTTTCATGCTTTCTGAATTTTTTCAGTATTTTAAAATGAGTGCGTGAGACGAGTGGGAGCGTTTTCCTCCTAGTTGGAGGGCAATTTCCCCTCAGATAGGATCACGCTGCTCTGAGTGTATTTCAAAACAATACTTTTCTAAAGACAAAATCCCGCCAAAAGAAAGAGTTTGCCCAGTCCGTTTGCAGCAGAAATAAAAACGAAAAAGGGGCTTGCAACTAACAAATGGATATAAATAGCACCTTTTTTCGCAGCTTCTTCCGCAGGATTCTAAATTTGCATATCGTCCGTTTGTGCTTCATTTTCCCTTTTCCCCTCCCCCTCTAATGAGAATTTTATAAATGACTCTACGGTAGCAAATTTTCACTTTTGAAACGGAACGCGGTTTGCGTCCTGGATTTGTGGCCCCAACCTTTTTTTGTTTAAGACTATCTTTTTTTCTGTCCCCACCAGATGTACAAAGTGCGAAAAAATACTCTTTCTTTTGTCGATGCTTTCTCAGCTGGACCTTTTGGCCGGCTTAAAGTGTCACCCCATGTCGCGGGGCGCGAAATTTCCGAACGCGCGAAAAGTGCAGCAAGGCGTTAAATATCTCAGGATTATGGTAATTTTGCAATGTCTCGGAAGTTTGTGCCGGGCAACCGACGACGAGACGCGACGCGGCCGAAATTCAACACCCAGATCCGGTTGGTGCGCCCCCCAGACCGGTGGTTATCAAAGATTACACCTTCCCCTGACTACCGCGGAACGCTGAGCCGGAGGAATGGCGGAATTTCCTGGAAGGATGTAAATGAATTTGGGGTTGAGAGTGAGAGACATTTTTGGGGACTGAGGCGAGATTGAAATTTGCTTGTTGTTGATAGTGTTTCAAGTGGTTTAACGAGGGTGGAGCTGTGGGTTGTCTTGAATTACAAGAAGGTTTTGTGTTGTGTCTAATTTAAAGTTAGCTAAATTTGTAAAAAAAAAAGCATATTGAGAAATAATGACCATAAAAATCTTATGAGAAGTTCTCTGAGATATAGCAATTTTCAAATTTTAAATTTGTGATTTGGATGAATTTTGTTCATGCATTTCCTTTGTCAAAAGAAGCAATTTTGCATCAATAGTTTATCCATACAATTTTTGGGTATGTAAATGTATGAAATTCTTTATTTTGAGAAGAGATTTTTTGATTGATTTGGTGTCTTCGGCAAAGTTGTAGTTTATGATTAGGAATTTTCAGAAAAAAATGAATCACGAAAATCAAACAAAACACGGTTTTTTTTTATTTTATGGAGAGAATAATGTCCTACAATTTTCTTGCTGAAGCTTTGAAAATTGGACAATTAGTTTCTGAAAATATTTGAAAAATGGGAAATCGAATGATACAAATCTATGGTATTTTTTTAAAGGTCCTACAAGCTATTTTGTTTCATTTGTTTATAGGACCTTTTTGAAAAAAAAACCTCTAGAAGAGCGAAAATCGTAAAAAATGACGAGAATTGAAAAACATGTCAAAAAACGCTGAGTCTCAAACTTATTTTGCACTAAAAAAAACTTCAGCTTCAGGGATTCAAACTCTTGACATTTGGGTTACTTATATGAGTGACCAACATCTGATCCTGGCAGACCAAAATTTATAGAAATTTGATTGAAATTGTTGGAAAAATTGTTAAAAAAAATCCATTTACAGCTACCGTAAAACGGGGTGACTTTGATAGGTTTGCGATTTTTCTGCAAAATGAAGAGTACAATTAAAATACGTACGGAATGGTTCAGAATCATACTGACCGTGGTAGAGAAGTGTTCAAAGTACCTCAAGAAGAACTTTGCATAAAATTTTGAAAGTTTTAAAAAGTTAGTTAACTATAATTAAGAAAATGTTGATGAAAGTCATTATTTAAAACTTCTCAAAGTGTCATGATTTTCTCAATGAACATGATTTTGAATCGGAAAACGGAATGCATTTTCGGGTTCTTTGGACAATTTTCCACTAGGAGAAGGTTAAATAAGTTTGTAAATAATAAAAATTATGTGTCCTTGAAACACAATTAAAAAAATCTCCAAATTTATAGGCAATTTCAGTTGAACAAATTTCATGTAAACTGTGAAAACTTGTGATTCGTGCTTTGTATTCAGTTTAAAATGCAATATAAATCGATAATTTTATAAACAAAACTAGTTTTAACAAATTTCAGACAAAATTCCGACTTTTCAACAACTTTATGTAAAATTTATCAGTATTTTGATAAAAGCTTATAAACTTAGTTAACTAAATATAAACATTGGTTTTTTTTTTCTTAAAAACTATATCAGCTACTTTAGTGATGGTACATCTAACGTACAAATAAAGTTTGAACATCTTAAATATGATTTTAACAAGAAAAACTATGACTATCAAAGTCACCCCGGAATTTAGACTAAGAATTTTTAACGTAACTATTTTTCTAAACACTATTGAAAAAACTTTTTTCCAAAATAGTGCATGGACTTTGTGTGGTCTACCCCAGTACATGTTTTAAAAATAATAATCTTGAGAAAAACCTTACCTGTTGGAAAATATTTCAAAAACAAATTGAAATCCTATCAAAGTCACCCCGGTTTACGGTATTTATTATTATGGTTGAACCTTATTGAAAAAATAAGCCGTTTTTCAAATTGTGCCACCCCTTAAAAAATAAATTTCAAGGAAAATATAAATGCCCTCAATTAGATAAAAAAAATATTTGCGAAATTACGTTTGTCTGCTGTAACAGCATTCACCTACAAAATGGTCAACCACCCCTAGACCTTGACCAGACCGTGGAATATAAACTTCTTTCAAAAATATTACCTAACTGATTTCAATGTTTGTTAAGGCATGAAAATTACAGCTTATGAATAATATTTTTTTAATTTTGTTAATTTCAATAAATTTGATCTTTTTTTCTACCAAATAGTTGAAAATTTCCTTTTATGTTTCTAATATTTTGAAAACTTGAAATTAAAAAAAACTTCAACTTATTAATGTATTTATGTATTTTAAGATTGAAAAACTTTTTTTTAATAAAAAAATTACATTTTTGGCTCGCAAGCTCATGTTAGCTTCAAATTTGGCCCGCAATTCAAAAACTATGAGCACCCCTGACCAGCAGGCCTATAATTAACACCCCCTTAAAAATGTCATTACTACTTATGTTTGTTAAATTAGTTGTAAGAATACGAATTGTGACGGTTCCAATTAAAATTAATCGTCATTTCCGCAAAAAAAATAAAATAAAAAAAAGGTTAGTTTAGACTCAAAAATTGTGTTGTTTCTAATGTTTGTGGTTGTTTTTTTTTTTTTAATTGATTTAAATATCACTCAAAAAAGCAAATCTATTGAGCTATTTAGGGTTTATCCACAAACCACGTAGAAAAAATATATAAAAACAAAAATCACATAGACATTTTTATGGAAATCTTAGACAAATTAATTGTAAGAATATCGAATTGTGACGGTTCCGATTAAAATTAATCGTCTTTTCCGCAAAAAACTAAAATAAAATAAGTTTAGTTTAGACTTTAAAAATGGTGTCGTTTCCAATGTTTTTAATAGTTTTTTTTCAATTGATTTGAATATCACTCAAAAAAGTAAAACTATTGAGCTATTTAGGGGTTATCCACAAACCACGTAGAAGAAAAATCTAAACGTAGAGATCACGTAGACATTTTTATGGAAATCCTGAGACAAATTGCGCAAGCCATTTCATTTTCAAAAGTATTATTTTTAATTTAAATAATTAGGCCGTTGCATATATTTTTTGAAGTTTATGTCCCTCGAAGTATTAAAATTGAAATAACGAGCCATGGTTTCATAATTTTAATAAAAAAAAATGTTTTAGTTGAATGTATAAACCTGTCCAGTTGTTTTGCCGTCATTATTTTCCAAAATATCTAAGTATTGAGGAAAATTTTATTTTTTTGCGAAAAATAAAATGTTTGCGGTGCTGTACATTGGAATTTCATAAAAGTTCAAAATATTTTCAAACGAGCCCAAACATGCTAAATATGATTATCAATGCAGAAAAATGCATTTAAGATTGTTTTCAGTTGATTAGACTTCTATTTTCATGAAAATTTTGAAGTTTTTTGAAAAATATTTTTTTTTAGAGGTGGGCAAAAAAAGAGCGTGCCGCTCAAAGAGCCGGTTCACTGAAAAGAGCGAACGAACCGTGGCTCACAAAAAAAGAACCGCGGTTCTTTTTTAAACTCTAGTCTTTTGAAAGAACCGTTTTAAAATGGCATGATTTTTGTTATAAGTATAATTTATTGAATTTCAAAAAAAAATGTTTTAAAATTGTTTTTGAGAATTGAAAATGAAATTTCAAATATTTCAATGCTTATAAAAATTAATCCCGAAAGGAAATGATTTTCTAAACAAAATGAAAAAATCTTTTCATTGTTTCCGTAGGTCTACACCCAAACATGCGACGTGGGACTGCATGAATCTTCAGCTGCTGCCGGAAGGGTGTATTCCGAAATTACCGAATTACCGAAAATGAAAAAATCTTTTCATTGTACAACTGTCCTTTTGTCCAGTTAAACTTTAGCGTTTATAGACTTTATCGATTAAATCAGAATGTAGAAAAGAGTTCACAGAATATTTTCTCTAAATCAAGGATTGCTAGATTTTTAAAACTGCGTTTATTTCTGCAAGATTTGAACTAATGCTGATATGTCATCCATTAGTTCAATTCTTGCAGAAATAAACGAAATTTTAAAATTAATTGCAATTTCCTAGGTTTAAGTTTGGGTGTTATTCAATTACTCGGGTGTTTAGGTTCGAGTGGAAATCTTGACAAAGAGACCATCAAGACCTATGGTTTTCAAGGGCATCTTCTCGTTTTCAGTTTTAATTTGTTTTATCAAATTATTTATAAAAGTCCAATGTGAAACAACTTAAAAAATCACACGATTCTTAAAAAAACCTTTTCATCCAAATTTTGAAAAAGAGCGAAAGAGCCGTTCAAAAGAGCGGCTCTTTTTAATGAGCGAACTAAAAAGAGCGGCTCCTAAAAAAGAGCGATTTTGCCCACCTCTATTTTTTTTGCCCCCTGATTTTTCAGACCAATTTTGGAGGGGGGGGGGGGGGCGACATAAACTTTGAAAAATATTTGCAACGGCCTTACTGGAAATCTAATAATTATACACTCTTTAGCAGCAAACAACAAGAAATGGTAGTTTCACCCCATTTAGCCCTTTTCTGAATGTTTTCTGAAATATCTTAATTGCCGCACCTATTTAAAGTACTTGAAGTAAAAAAATATGAGAAATCCTATCTGAATCTGACACTCTCATTGAAGGCAAACTGGAAAACTCAAAACTGGGCTGCTGGAAAATCGATTTTGATAGTACACCCTATTGGGGTATAAAATGGTTCATAGTGGAGAAATTACATCTGCAATTCCACAATGCCAAAACATTACAACATTTAAAAAAAAACCTTCATAAATAAGTCCAAACTCAGACTCATAATCATCTCCTATGCATGAAACAAAATCTTCCAAAAATTATTGATTCTTTCTTATTTTACATTGACTGTGCTGTGCTCGTGAATGGTTAAAGAGAAATGAAAACTTTTAACTGTGAAACCCAGTATCAAAAAGCAATAAATCCCAGTGAATTAAATTTATTTCTTTTTAATGATAAATAAATGTCCAAACTATGAAATTTCGAAGCTATCAACTCAGTGCACAATTCGCACTACTTTCCCAGCATCCCTGTAACAATTTCCCCACCAAAACAAGGCTCACCATCCACGTCCATCGCGCAACCAGAGCGCTTCATTTCCCGTGGAGCATCCCGCCATAAATTACTATTCATGTAGCTTTCACGACCAGCCAGCGCGGCAATGAAAAATTTACAAGCTAATAAAATTGTGCAGCTCGCTTGTCCGCGTGCTTATCATTATTTTCTACTTGGTTTTTCTCCCGGTCTTTTTCTCTTGAGGTCTGCGCGAAAAGTGCCCGCTGCTGCCTGGCGGTGAGTGGAAAATAATTTAAAGATGTCCCGCCACAAGAAGATGATAATGTATTCTCATCCTGGGGCAGATGCGAACCTGCTAAAGTCTGCTGCGGTCCGTCGGAGGGATGCTGCATGGATAATAAAAGAAAAGCAAAGCAGCAGCCCGGAGGCCACAGAGTCCTATTACACATTCGCATCCCTGGAAAACCCCCTTTCTTCCTTAGTGCGGTGTTTTGAGAAGGATGGAAAATGAAAATTGTGTAGCGCAAGGGAAAGGAAAGATGAAGCAAAAAAGCGCGACACAATCTCTCGTTTCACGGGACCGCATCCTATTTATCTTCACTTTTGATCCCTAATTATTTTCTCTTCTATGACGGCGTCAATTCACCATTTTAGCTGTGAACCTTTCTTTTTTCTTTGCTGTCACTCATGAAATAAAAGTGATGCTAAACAAGGTCTGGATAGAGATTTAGGATCAAAAATAAGATTTTTCTGTTGCCTAGACAATTCAGTTTAAATTTAAAAGAAAATCCAAATTCAGCATTTCAATTAGGGTGATAAAAAAGGTAATGTCATTGCATTTATTTAAAAATTTCTTAAATTTGGGCCACTTTGAACATCTCCACAAATTGTGTAACAAATCTCGCCAAACTTCACTCACTGTAACAATTCACCACCTCGCAGTGTCTTCAATCCTTGGCTTCAAAGCCTATCCCGAGCCCCAGCATCGCTCTCTCTCTCCCCCGTTTCAGTATTTACCTTTCCATTCATCTAGAACTAAAATAAATGAAAAGCAAACAGAGACAATGTACACATTTCGGCGAATATTTCATGCGAAACGCCAACGACGACGGTTGCTGAAATCGTCGTCGTCCTCGAGTGGCCCGGTTTTGCCCCGAGGGACCATTTTCCCCCGTTATTTCCCAGTACACACCCTCAACAGCAAGCCATGACGCCAGGGTTGCATGGTCCAGCGGGCGGGCCCAACTGCTGCGATGAATGCATCGATGTTGTGACGATCCTTCCTTCCTGCCATGGCATCCTGCGATGATCAGGCCGAGCTGTACGCGTTTGGGCCGTTCGGAAAATTGAACTTTGCGGAATGCAAACAATGCGACGATGCGGTGATGCTTTGATAAGGGTGTAATTGGGTTTCCCAACCCCCCGAAAGGAGGGGGAGCGGGTACGTGGGGGTGTAAAGGGTTAATTGCTTTGGCATCGGATGATTGAGTGGGACACGGATGGATAGTAAGAGTGGTGTTTTCATTGGGTGAGCACAATGCACTGGAGCTTGGAACGATACGGGATCAGGATGGCCTGCGACGACACAACTGTTGAATTATGAAGGTCTGGAACAGACTAAAGCTAGAAATCGAACCTTATCGAACTGTTTGGAACACAAAATGCCAATATATCATAAAACCAACAACACAAATCAATTCCACTGCATATTAAAAACTTGAAACAACAAGAAAATATTAATAAAATCCCCCCCTCACTTCATCTCGCATTGATTGCAGCTTCTTCCCACACAGCACAGCACAACCTGAGGCACGCCAGAGAGTAGATTTTCAAGTATGGAAGTCTTTAACGAACTCAAACAAGCATAAATTTTCCCAGCTGACATCCAGCAGCACGATATTTATCTTATTGTGAAGTACCATCTTCTCCAAGCGCTCTCGTATGGCTTTTCCATGGCATGCTGCAGCAGTGTTGCCAGCAAGGAGAAGAAACAGAAAAAAAAGCCTATAAAAAACTTTATGCATATATTGGCAAACGCTTTTTCCTGGGTGGATGCTCTTCGGCTCGGCTCGACTCAACGCTCAGCAGGTCTAAGTGAAGTCGTATTAACCTGGGAACCTCTCGAGGATGAGTTTTCGAAAAAAAAAAGTATGGAAAAATAAACGAGGAAACAGGATTTCGCATTATAGACGAGAGAGAGAGAAAGTACGTGTCTGCTTTGCTCACTAGCTTTACTCACTCCACCTGCTCTGAAGTCGCCTCGTATGTGACTCTTAAGAGGCTTAATGTAAAAGTTAAAAGTATCATAAATTCAATGATGTGTTATGGAGATTTGGAGCCCACAGAGCTGCCGAACTGGGCGAACGCTCTAGCATAAGGAAAATGCTTCTTTTTTATTTGCTTTGTCTGGCTCAGTGTTATGGGAAAGTTCAGATATGTGTGGTGAGAGATGGACGACACGGAAAACAAAACATTGTAGTTTTTCAGTGACTTATTTCATTTTTGATGTTTTTTTTTTCTTTGAAGCACAAACTTTTAGTAGGGTATTTTAACCATTAGTGGACCCCCTAGTAGAGCCGAAGCACATTTTTCACAAATTTTCAATATTTTAAGCACTTTTTCATAACCCTTTGTAAAAAACAATGAACACTGAAGTCTTTTGAACAATTTTGACGATTTGTTTAATCAGTTTATTTGTTTTTGAGCAGAAAAATAGCCATTTGAAAAAAAAGTTTTTTTTGCCTGTTATGGACCCCCTTTTCCTATAGTGGACCCGGGTCCATAATCCGATTGTGGACCCGGGTCCACTAAAGTCAAACTATTGTTTTTATACCAAATTTAACCGATATTTGATGTTTTGATGCATGTTGTAGGTCTAATGATAGATTACATGAATAAAAGATGGATTTTGCTCACTTTTCATCATAAACAAATATGTTTGGTTAACAAATTTGGCATTAACAACAAAAAAAACCTAACAGACATTTAAACACATTTATTTCCGAAAAAAGATCAGAGAAAACGATTAAAAAACCACTGTAAACATAAAAGTAATAAAAAAAATTAATGTTGATGCAATTTTTTCATATTAATTACATAAATGGTTGACCGAAACTAAACAATAGATTTGTTTACAGTTGCTGATAAAACCACGCATGTTTATTAAAAAAAAAATGTTTTGTTCTTGATTTATTATTATAAAATATCATTTCAAACTGCAATTATGATGCTTCAGTTAAGTACAATTGACTATAGTTTTGATTAGTTATAATTTTTTAAAGGCTTCAGCATTTTTGGTACTTTTCACATGAAACAGCTATTTTTTTACTCATAATTGAAAAAAAATATGCGTTTAGGTTGATAACAACAAGCATTTATTGTATTTTTAAGAGAAACATTTACTTAAATACACAGTTTTCTTCATTTTTGAAGGTTTAATTAACAGGGGTCCACTTTTGGATTTTCGTTGTCCTATATTGGACCCCCCTAATTTTTGCTCTAAAATGAGCTGTTCTTCGCTTTATTTTATTAAAGTTTCTTAAACTTACATTATTTTTACTTGCTGAAGTTAAATAATCAGTCAAAAAATGATTGAATAGTTAATTCAATCATAAAATATAAATGCAGTTTTGTTGTGAAAATGCTAGTGGCCATGGCTGATTTCAGATGTCGAACTCAAAACACTTTTTTTTGGTGAAAAGGACAATTCAATATCAGTCAACATTGATTTAAACTATGCTGAACATGCCAAATAAAAGATTTGTAGACAACAACACGCTTGAAATTGTGATTTTATTGAATTTTTCATCAAAAACCCTTCAGAGGGTCCACTATAGGAAAAGGGTCCACTAATGGATAACGTACCCTATTTAAAGCATTTTTTTTTAGTTTATGATAAGATTTTTAATATGCTTGCAGAGAAAGAAGTCAGAAATTAAAAGTTAGGAATTAGGAGTTAGAAATTTGAAGTCAGAAGTCAGGAATCAGAAGTCAGGAGTCGGCAGTCAGTACTCAGTAGTCAGAAGTCAGTAGTCAGGAGTCATTAGTCAGGAGTCACAAGTCAGAAGTCAGATGTCAGTAGTCAGAAGTTAGGGTTCAGGAGTCAGAAATCTCGCAGGGTGACAGATCAAACCATTTTCAAATTCCCGACTTTTTTCCATTTTTTGGCATTACTTATCTAAAGAATGATTTCAAACAAAAAACTTTCTATAAGAAAAGCCAATATTAACCACCGAAAAAAAATCTCATTGAACTAAAAAAAAAACAAATATATCGATTTTTTGTAAATACAGAAACTAAACAACAAATAAAACAAAACTTCCAAAAATTGAATTTCATTATTATGATTCAGAGTAGAAACATAAACAATAATTCTTTGAAAAAATAATCGAAAGTTCAACAAAACTTATAACTTCCATGTTATTTTTTAAATTGGCAAACGTATAGTTTTTGATACTTCGTTTCAACTGGAAATGACAAAAAGTTAAAGATAACTGAACTTAAAATATCGTTCCTATTTTTTTAAACTTCATCATCATTTTAAATCAAAGAATGATTGAAACATAATTGCTGTTATTTTTCTTTCAAATGTTTTAGAAAAATGTCAAGGAATTCATAAAAAAATGTTTTTGCCAAGTTCCCTTTTTAATTTTGTTATTTTTGATATTGAATTTTTTAATCAATGGTAATTTATTTAGTGGTCAGTATTTAACTTTTTTTTTCAATGAAAATTCAGTTTGATATGATTTTATGTTTTCCCGCTAATTTTAAGTAAAATATTTCAAAACATTTTTTTTAAACAATTTTGCAATAACTCAAAATTTCTTGGATTATTTATTTTTTGCAATTTCAATATTTTCTTTATGTTTTTTAAACGTAAAAAAGTTTTTCAATTTTGGATTTTATTCGATATTTAAGTTTTCCGAAAACTGAAAATCAAGCTTTATCTATGGTAGGTAATTTACCCATACTCACAAAAAAGTTCATATTTTAAATTACTTAATGAATTTAGTTAAACAATTAAAAATATTTACCAAAAAAAAACCATTGCCAAACTCAAGTTGGAATCTGTTTACAAATATTCAATTATGTGACAAAATGAAATAGAATCATAATTCTAAGCTGGCCATTAGGCTCTATTTTTATATTAGTTTTAAATTTTGATGAACAAAAATTAATAGCTATCATTTGATTCATAAAAAATATTATGAAAATCTGTGTCAAAGACTCCAATATTCATTAAGATTTTGAATGTCTTAAACAGTTTTTCCATACTCAAATATATTGAAATAGTGAAAAGAACCTTAAATTTAAAGTAAGTTACTTCAGCAGAAAAGAGTGAATTCAATTTGAAAATTGCACAAAATATTACAAAATTATTCAAGAGTTGAAAAATAATTTTCAAACAAGTATGCCTAGAATTCCTGACTTTTTCCGACTATTTGACCAAAAAATCATAAATTCCCGACTTTTTCCGATTTTTGCGGGTTTTGGCGAATTCCCGATTTTTTCCCGATTTCCCAACTTGAGTGGCCACCCTGATTTGAAATCAGAAGCTAGGGGTCAGGAGTAAGGCGTTAGGAGTCAGGATTCGAGAATCAGGAGTCAGAAGTCAGGAGGTAAGAGTCAGGAGATGTATGTGATTGTGTGTGACTGTGTATGGTTATATGTGATTTTTTTTTAATGTGTGTAATTTTTTGTTATTGTGTGTGATTTTTTGTGATTGTGTGTGATCGCGTGTGGTTGTGTGTGATTTTTTGTGATTGTATGTGATTGTGTGCGATTTTTTGTAATTGTGTGAGATTTTTTGTGATTGTGTGTGATCTCGTGTGGTTGTGTGTGATTTTTTGTGATTGCGTGTCATTTTATCTGATTTAGTGTGTTTTTTAGTAATTGTGTGTGATCGCGTATGATTTTTTGTGATTGTGTGTAATTTTTAATGATTATGTGAGATTGTGTGTGATTTGTTGTGATTGTGGTTTCGTAAAATTTCCGTGTTTCACTTAACCCCGCCAAAACATCGTCGTCATCGTCGTGTGGTCGTTTTTTGTGAGCTCGCTGTACGATGTTTTAAGCATTGTTTTCACAAAAGCCTCTTCCACCCAAACACAACTAACGATACCTAGTGTGGAGTGAGGGCAAGAGTTTCATCTTCTGCCCGACGACGACGACGACGACAGCGATAGTGTATAAGAATAGCACACACACGGAGAGAAAAAAAAGAGCAGGAAAAAGTGACACTCTCACCGAATGGGTTCATATTTGCTACACTTTCATCACACACTCACCATAATACACTATACACACTTTTGTGTGTCAGTTTAGTCTGAAGAACTTGGACGGATGCAGGGAAAAAAAGGATTCGGGGTTTGGGAAAAGTTATGAAAACTTTCGCCATTGTGCGGAGAGCGAAAAGTGTATAAAAGGTTTTGTGCCATTCCGGACTCGTTTTATACACTCACACACACTTAAAGTTCGCACCCACATGTCATAAGTGTTTTCCGTGTGTTTCCTTGCGCGTGTTTCGTATTTTCTTCGGTTTCGAAGTTGTGACATCCGGGCCCATAAACCAAAGTGATCTGGTCTGAGTGGGTGGGCGATGGTTGCAGTAGGCTATGAAGTGCTTTTTGCGAGTTTTTTTGTGTTACAAATTGTCGAAAATCAGCTGCTGAACGCGAGCGCCCGCGATATCAAAGCAGGCTGTGCGGATCAATTTCAATTAGGGTAAAAGGCACTTAGTGATGGGAAATTTAGATTGCTCTGCTGAGTGGTTTTTATGAAGCATGAAGTTCGTCTGGATTGACTTCCCGACGACCTGAAAATTTACAAGCTGAACGGGAAAGTGTACGAACAACGAAAGTCTATTTCTTGGTGCAGTCCGACAGTGGGCAAGGAGCTGTCAAGCTGTAAAGTGCAGCATATTAAACTTTACTACCTTCGGGCGGAATTGTCCTGCAAGTCTGCACTGTGCAAACAATGGACACACGTTTGCATACATTCTACCACCCTGTGTCACACATGTACACGAGAGATATGTTTAAAATATCATCTCGGAGATATTTATTATTATTAAAAGTTTCAAGTTGCTTGTTTCCATTCCGACATCAGCCCGGAGGAAGCACTCGTTATCAAACCGGCAAGCACCAAAACCTGGACACGAGAAGTTGCTTATGTTTTCTTTTGTCTTGCCGGATAAAACATGAACTCACCCGCACACCGGACCACAAAGCATGCCATGAATGTTCCGGGGGGTTCCAGGGTTGCCGTTTTGCGCTTTTGTCACTTTTTGCAATTTTGCTGTAGAGTGGCTTTTCAAGAAATTTGAAGAAATTTAATGTGTTGCAGGTTACTTTTTTGGTCGGTCTTAATTGCTTTCGATAAAAAATAACTTATCAGGAATTTTAATAGGAATTTGATATGAACAAGTTTAATTTTGATACAGAAAGACTTTTTAGAAAATTTGAGAAAGCTACCCTCACTAGAATGACAATTGAATCCCTGGCTCTAAACCCACTTTACATGACCATCGTGTGCGGTAGTGGTCATAGTAGCCTTGGCCACAATAACATTATTTTATCCTCTGTGCAGATCCAATCGTCACTACACCATCGTAGTAGCCATTGTTTCCCAGCGTCCTGGTCATGGCCTGCTTTCCGGCTTAACCCCTCCCGGACAGGAGAACCGGAAACTTTTCGGTTATAGTGTTACCTCATCTCACAAGAGTCTTGTTCGAGTTACGGTTTTGAGAAGATTAGGTTCGTTCCTGTGGTTCACCTATAGGATACAAGCTGACCCTTGGACCTCTCACCCCAGCAGATGAACACGTTTTGAGGTGATACTTGATACCCCTCTGGCACTAGTCGATTTGTGGTCAAATTGGGGGAAAGGCTAAACCGCAGGGCACATAGACGAGCTCTGATTAGTTGTACGAAAATCGATACTGGAATTGAAATGTGCAACCGACCGGAATCGGAATCACCTTAAATTTCAACCCAATGGTTGCGTTATTTAATTTGGTCACATCTTTGATGCCATTTTATTCGGCTGTTAAAAGTCCCACTGGATAAATACCAAAAAATATGAACGCAATAAAAATGAGGCCAAACCCGCAATAATATTTCCGATAACGGTTGGCCTTTTTTCTGTTGTTGCACGAAGCTACATGTCGATTCGGTACCTCCATAAATATTTTAAAAAATAAACAAATGTCTGCATCGAAGCAAGCCATTTTATTGGCACCGCCTCGTCCCCCCTCGCCTACTCTTTGGCTAGAGTCCCAAAAGTATCATTTCGTCGCCGTCGTGCTAACTTGTCGTACGTGCATTTTGGGCCAAATTGAGTTAAGAACGCCATTTTGTGCAGCTCACAATGCCACATCTTTTGACCTTCACAGATCCCCAAAATTCGATTTCAATCCTAAGATATTCAATGAAAACCAAAAAAGCTCCGAAAATTTTTGTCACTTTTCATATGAAAGTAGTTTCAATCTTGTCGTGCTATCTTGTCACTCCCTGAAAATTGATGTAAGTGCGACAAAGGCCAAAGGGATTTAAGGTCAGGATGCGTTTGACGCACGTAAAAGCTAGACTACCGTAAATATTTGTAATTATAACTCGGGACTCCAGCAACCAACTTCAACCAAACTTCGGGACAATGCACAGAGTGGTCAGTCAAACAAAACGTGTTTGTTATTGTTTACATTGCGTGCTTTCTTTTTTGTTTATTCAAGGTCAAACATTAAAACGCGTTTTTCTCGGAACGTCAAAATGGCGGGTGCGACATGATAGCACGACGACGTCGATTTTGTGTTGTGAATATTGAAGTGGTGTAATTTTTTTTGGCGAATAAATTGACCTCTAAGGGTAGTCCATGAGCTACGTAGTGCCACAATTTATCAACACGTCGATCAGTTTCGCTCAAATTTATGCCATTTATGCGCCGCATAATCTGTGCTCATACACGCACTCACGCACTCATAAATGTTCCGCGAAGTGGTATTTGCCGAGAGTTGAGTGAATGTGTTGCATTATTTAAATTCCAATCCATGATTATGGTGTATAGCAAAGTTTGAACAAGTGTACGAAATGGAGCAACATCCCCTTAAGCCCCCCGCATCATCGGTCAGCACCTGTGCTCGAAACACTGTGCCTCAAACGTCAAAAAGTGGATTTTATATGAAGATTAAAAAATTCACAAAAAATTATCGAAAATTCCACCTTACCTTATATAATTCATATACTTGTTTTCTGACTGGGTGACGCAGCCTACTTTGACCACATACTAAATCCCATCGTGAGAACCCGTCAACGGGCCGCTGAGTGATGAGCGTTCGCGTGGGAATTTGAAGAGGGCAAATTTTTGACCACGTGGCGTGGCCATGGCCATGAGTGCTTCAATTTTAGACCCCAGAACGTGGTTATGATACACATTAGGAATTCCATTTTATTTATCAATTTTATTAGCAATTTTTTACGAGGGATTTATATTGCAAATTTTGATTATAAAACAAAAATTAGATTTTTCATGACAAATCAAATAAAAAAAGAGGACAAAATATCTCAAATTAATGGTTCTCAAATTGTTCCACATCATCACCCCGGATAATGACTTCCCGATAAGGGATCAATAAAAACACTGAAAAACATCTTTCGCTCCTCTCATCCAGCAAAAAATAAAGCTCGTCATTGACAAAACCTGCTCCCCACCGGGTTGGCCTGGATGCCAGCCAGCAGCCGTGATGATCTTATTACCCTTGTCACCTTGTTGTCAGCGAGTCATCGCTAACAATGGCCTGTCCTTTTTCCAACCTGACAAGGATCTGGCACGGAGGGAAAAAAGGGGCCGGCTCAATCAAAAATAGGCAATCACATTTTACTACCATCGAGCAACTTTGTCCTTCCTGCCTTTTATAAAAAAAAAGCGCAGTAAAAACTTCTCACCCAAACAAAATTAAATTTAATAGCTCATCCACTTCAATTAACATTGAATCGAGAAGAATGCCATGTGATGACTCTGTCGTGAGTCGTCTACTCATCACCACCACCATCATCATCTCATCGAGGCTTCGACAAAGCCAGGCGCTCCAGCCTCAGCCAGAGAGGGAGAAAACGGAAATCACCGTAAAAAGCGATCCCGCCCTCCTCCACAGAGAAAAAAAGACAAGAGGACCAGGGTTCAAATGCGGGTCGTTCCGTCGTCGCCGCCCTCGTCAAAAAGATAAAAACATCTGTAAAACATCAAATTTAAAGAATCAATTTTGCCTCGTTCTTCTGTTCTTTCCATTTTTTTTTTATTTTGGAAGAGGGAGGGTAGTGTGGGGTATTTGAGCCCACTCCCTTCTCTCTTTGGGATGACGAAAACGTTGAAAGGCAGTTTCAGGGAGGGATAAAGGGGGAAGTGCAGATTGCTTCTTCAATTTTTGTCCTGCAAAACGGTGTACTCTGTTTTTATCAATTTTTTGTCGACGTTGGTTCCAATCAACACCACATTGCCGGCTGGATAAGGGGGGAAATTTTTGGACGGATGAAATTCCTGAACGATTGAGAATGAATTAATAATTTATACACGGATAGAAATCCTGTGGGCAAAACCGGTAACTATATATTGTCGAATTTGTCAAAATCGAATTATTGGAAGCATTTCAGAATTTACTAGAGGAATCGATAGAGCGTCGAAAATCGCTCCATTGTTATTTTTTGACGATTTTTCCAACGAAACCTATACCTTTCTTTAGTAAGAAAGGCAAAAAGGTATTTTGGGGATTCAACTTTTAGGAATAATAAAACAAATATAAACAAGAAAAAATCCGTTTTCTGTTGAGTTCTAATGATAATCTACAACTTTGCCGAAGACACCAAATCGATTCGAAAATCCCTACGACCGAAAATAAAAATACTGAAAACTACTTTCGCAACACATTAATAAAATTATGGTAATATTACATCCGGGATTACATTTATGTCAGAAAAAATGGGTAATTTTACATCTGAAAATTAGTAATTTTACCACATTTCTGGTGTAAGGTCATTTTTTCAGTCTAAATTGAGGTAATATTACATCATACAAGAGGCAATATTTAACCTTCCAAAATTATACCTTCTAAATTTACACAATTTTTTACTGTGAATACCATCGTGAAACTACTTTTCCTGTCATTCCCAGGCATAATCATTGTTATGGTTTTACAATGTTTTGAATACATGTATGGAACTCGTTGTAAAACTTGTTCAGCACTCGTCGTATTTATCCAACTTGGTGATCCTCGTTGGATAAATATACAAAGCGTGCTAAAAAAATCTTCTTTTTTCAACTTGTTGCATAAACTACTACACAGAAAAAAAAATCATGGTATTATTACATCTGGGAAGAGGTACATCTTTTATGTCAGAAAAAAGGTGTAATTTTACCTCTGGAAATGTGTAATTTTACCACTTTTCTGGTGTAATGTCACTTTTTCAGTCAAAATTGAGGTAAAATTACATCATGAAGAGGTAATATTCAACCTTCCAAAATTACAGCTTCCAAATTTACATTATTTTTTATTGTGTACTTAAGCTTTCATTTGAATTTTTAAAAGTTTCACAATATTTGTTTAGTAAACTTAAATTGATTTTGAAATATATTTGATTCTGAAATGTTTCAACCATGCACGGTGTTGATAATGTCATCATGGCATTTGGCAGATAAGTCCGCACAAATCCTCTTTGCCAAATCCCTGCCCAACCATCATGTTGTGGGTAAGCTACACCTGGTTGCTTGCCCTTTTTTTTTTTGCTCCGCTCTGTCTGAGCTCGGACTGATGGATCGGTTGGGAAAGGTAAAATCACCGGAAAGAGGAAGCAGCAAGTCCTTAAATCCATATCCGGACGCTCGGGAAGGTCAAACGCCCCCCGGCGAGGAGGATGGGGGCGACTTTTGTCATATATTTCATTTTTTTTAGCTTCCTTATGGCAATTTTCATCTTTTTTCTCTCCCCTTGAGGGTTATATCTGGCAGGACATGGTTCCGGACCGGCCTTAAAGGGGCATCAAACAAATCACGATGGAGACGGTTTTCCTCAAGTTTTCGTAAGGATTATGTTGCCTTTCAGGTCGAGCCTCGACCACAATCTTTCAATTTATCTATCTTCTGGTTGGATGAGGAAGAATGAAAAGGGAAAAGAGGAAATTATGAGCACATTTTTTGCCTTATTTGCCATTTTCCGGTACGGATTTTGCGGGGGACAATTTCGGCCAATTTTCGTTTCAGACTTTTTAACAAGGAGATTTCCTTTTCTTTATTGACGAATGTCCCCTCGGGGGGACTTTGTTGAAAAGTTTGCGCTTACATTCACTCGACTCGCCGAAGAGAGATTTAACCTTTTCTGTATTGTTTGAAAAGAGTTGGCTTTTTACAATTTTAAAGTTTTCAGCCTGCGGCAAATCTCGGCTCATTTATTCATATTCCTCTAACGACCATGCTCGTCCTTTTTTCCAACCACCATAAAATAGTTCATTAACACCAATGAATGATTCCCACTTGCCCTGGCTATTCGCCTTCGGCTCAGACACGTTGCAGATGCGCCCTTTTTTCCCTGCTTCCATGAGACGAATAGGGTCACCTACCCAACTTGGGCTGGTGTCTGATGTTAATTTCCCCCCTAATGGAAGCTTTTCACGTGACAAACCGCAAAGTAAAGGTGGGTGGAGGAGGTCGGAAAAACACAATAGAATTCCCGCCGCGTCAGGAGGTGGGAGATTGTTTTGCCTGCTGCTCGTAGTAGGCGGTGTGGTAGTTTTCAAACTTTTGCCCCAACTGCTCGGAGCTGGCCTGGCCGGAGATACTGACTGTTGGCACAGCAGGCCATGATTGGCATTTGCGCCATGCACGGAAAAGAGGGGGGAGGAAAGTAAGGATGGGGTAGGAATGTTATGCCTTTCACACTGAAAAGAAAGTTTTCCGCTGTTGCTTCCCAAAATCTGCAGCACACTCTCTCACACACACAGGAAATTTTCGAAGGGGGAAAGTGTAAAGGAGCGTAATGAAATTTGGTATTCATTAGGAAAATAATTTATGTAAAACCCTTGTACAAATATTTATTTTAGAGATGAGAGAGAGCAAGGCGTTCGCGCGCGCGTTTTTCCATGAGGATTGAATTTTGTGTGCCGGAGGTTTTCCTCGAACAAAAGTGAAAACTCTCGACGAAACGAATGTCGAAAGTTGTTCGTTCCTTTCGACTGAAACAATACGATTTCGGATGTTTGGAGTGAATATATTTCCCCCCGTTTCTTTAGTTCCGTCAGCTTCTGGTGGAAAAGTGTAGTGATTTCGTGCTACACACACCGGAGAAGAGAAGCAAAAACCTACCATAATTTATCAAATTCAAAAAATCCCTCGAAAGGCGCGATTTTGCAGATGCCTGTCTTGCAGCAAATGGTGGCAACACATACGGCCCGTTTCAAACACATCGACAAACTTACCCTGTGACGTTCCATATATTTTACAAACAAGTCTTTTTCACTGACAACAAAAAATGTTCGCGATGAAATTTGTGAAAAAAGAGCAAGCGTCACAACCGTGAAACTTAACCGTGAAAGATGCAATCTGGCTTTATGGTTGTTTTTTTGGTGTGAAATAATTTTTAAATAGATCAAAATCTGTAAGGAAGCATAAAAATAATATTTAATACTGAAGCATTTAAAAATGTCTGCATAACAAATTATTTTTAAAAACGCCATGCAAATTTTGCAAGTTTTTGACTGCATCCTCATTTTTCAAAAAAGTGATGGTGTTTTCAAAAGTTGAATTTTTTCACAATAAAATTTACAATCTATAAACTACAAGCCTTACCCGAAAAACTTCGTCTTTTCCTTTTTTTGATTGTTGACGTTTTTAGCTTTTTCCTTGTTCAGCCTCCTATGATCAAAATTTGATTTTACGCAACTTTTTCCATACAATCTGCAGATTTTCCGGAATCGGTTCCAGAGTGGCCAAATTTGCCACTTTTTGGCGTAAGAACCTTCCTTGGGCTTATACGAACCCAACGCAACAAAGAGCACCTCGATCCGACGCTCCGTATTGAACTGATTCGCGTTCGAACAAAACCATCGAAAATTTTTATCTATAAACTATAAATAGTTCATGATTTAATGAAAATATTTGCATTACTGCAAATTTTGATTTTAGAAACCATAAATTAAAAAAGACATATTCTTTTTGTTTTATTTTTTATTTTCAAATTTTGAGTTGAGAAATAACTCTCCTAATGTATGCCGGATTTGTGATAATTTTGCTTCGATTTTTTTAATTAAAAATTAAATTGGATTTGGTACTTTTAATAATTTGTAACAGCTAGGGAGCGTTCTTTTATTACGTAACCCAAACATTTAGATTTTATAGACCCCCTTCCCCCCCCCCCCCCCCTCGTAACAAATTTTACAATTTTTGTATGGGGATTAACACAGCCTCCAACCAAGGAGCGGCCGTGGCTTACTGGTTACGGTGTTCGCTTTGTAAGCGAATGGTCCTGGGTTCGATTCCCATCTGCTCCCAACGAGAAATTTCAGGAAATATAAATCTTGAAACTCTGAACATGAACGAAAAATCAAAGTCGCTCGAGTCGGGGTTCGATCCCCCGTCCTTTGGATTGGTAAGCAAAAATGCTTACCACTAGGCCATCGCGACTTGGTGAGCTATAACTGGAATTAGGAATACTGTACCTACCAACTATATACGCGCTGGGTCCTTGTCCATTTGACAAGGGTTCGGAAGTTCTAAATAACGTTTGAACCCGATTGGTGCAAACGTTCTTCAGGGCGGGGCTTGTCGATAAAGCTGAAGTACCTCGCGCTCGGCTAGCCAGCGTAGAAATGGGTCACCGAAGCTCGGCAGAGCTAACATCTTCCAAATGCCTATGCGAGTTATTTGCATGTATAGAATGTAGATCTAAATATACATGGAAACAACTCAATTTGTAAGAAGCGGCCGCGTGGTCCCGTTTGGTTGGTTGCACACACACACACACACACCCATTAACACAGCCTCCAACCCCCCTCCCATCCCCAAATTGCGTTACGTAATAAAAGAACGCTCCCATAGCAGTACCAAAAATATCTCTTAAATTCTTTCTTTTAATTTTTCCTCTACAGGAAGGAAAATCTAACCTTTTTTATAAATTCAAAAAAAAATCAAAAACAAGTCTGGATTTCATTAACATAAAATCTTGTATAACATGAAACATGAAACTTTTTCCATCCATGCTTGATGTTCAAAGAAGCCAAAGAAAGAAACTGTTAGTTACATGAGAAACGATTATCTGATCAATAAAAATTGAGTCCTTTTCTGTGAAAACTTCCAAAATCTGTAATTTGAGAAACGTTATTGTTAACGCACAAATTGACGATTTTGTAGAAAACATTTGGACGACACTGTGGATTTAAAAGCATAAACACTGGAATGATGCCTTCCAGAGCCTTAACTCTACGCGTATTTTTTGACTCACCGAAACATCTCAGACACAGGACCACATCGAACGCTTGGAATGTGCGTCAACAGTTATTTTGATCGTTTGGTTTTTTATATAATCCTAATCAATAACCTATGACTATTTTTGTCCATAAAAACCCATATTATGATACAGATTTCGAATATTTTCATGGTACATTTGTATGAACAGTCTCAAAATTTAAATGGAAGATCAAATGCTGCAAAAAAAATGCTTTTTTGGACTTATGGAATAGATGGACAATGTTTCATACAAATTCATTGGAAAACTATTTTAAAAACGTAAAAAAAAACCAAAAATACTCAAAACCCAAATTTTGTTGATGGATTGGGTCAACTTGATAAAAAGTTAGAGCCATTTCAAAGATCAATGCACAGAGTTGAGTGTATTAATTTAGTTTCAGAAGTAGATCGATTTAATATAAGCAAACCGTTTTCCCTTTTAATTTATGATAACAATTTCCAAGGATCAAAATAATTCATCTATTCGATAATTAGATAAATCCATTAGATTCTAATTGTTTAATAAGTGTATCGATATAGATTCTCTTAAATTTTATTGATGGTTTGTTTTGCTATCCAGTATGAATATAAATCTCGATTAAATTTTCAAAAGGTCCTATCTGCATAGGAAACCCATGAGGGATAGGTTGTTTTGAAAATTTACTCTAGAAATATAAAATATTTTTAGTACTTTTCTAAAATACTTTTTAATTTGTGGATAATTTTTTCTATATATTTTTTGCAAATCAATACATATCGCGTACAACTTCAGTACATCGGGCACATGACAGCAGCAGAACTTGAACTCGGATCGCCGATTTTTCGTGGAACCGGGACCAAAAAGCACACTGGACAAAGCCGATCGGGGTTCGACCTTATTTCTGTCGCCTTCCAAATTTCTGACAATTTCAATTCACTGCAAAAAAATATCGGGAAAATAATGTTTCCAGCAATCTTTTGGAAATTTGATTTTAATGATCAGGTTTTCATGATTTTCAGTGAAATTCAGAACTTTTTCCGGAAATGTATACAGATTTTGTGTCAGAAAAATTGTGTGAAAGTACATAAAAAAGTGAGTAAATTTTTATCTTTTATGTGTTGTGATAATTTTGCCTCATAAATTGAAGTAAAATTACTTCAAAAAAAATTATAATCAACCATAAAATTTTCAACCTTCTATTATTATTGTTTTTACTGTGTCTAGTGAGTAGTGGAAAATTTGAAAATCACGTGCACGTAATGTGTAGCAGCACCTCCCCCCTTGCTTTCCCCAAACTCCAGACAGATATCCATTAAGAGCTTTTTCGCTCGACGCTTTTCCCGTGTCTGTATTTTTCCTGATCTGTTTTCTTCGCAGCTCTGCGCTGCAGAATTGTGCTTTCTTCGTTTTTTTTTTGTATCGCTGCCATGCCGGGTTTATTTGTTTCCACAGCTTTTCCGGATCCCTCCTCCCTCTCCCCTCGTGTGACCTCCCCCCTACCCCTTTCGCAGGGATAAATTGTATCAACGATTCCGCGCTGGTTCTGTTTATTTTATACATAAACTGTAATACACATTACTGCCTTAGAGCGCACACACTGGCTTGGCTTGGCTTTTCTTTCGCCAAGCTAGAACCGGCCAAAGTTCGTTAGATTTTTCTTTTTGCTTTCCTCTTTTTCTGCCCCAATTGCCAATTGCTTCACCAGAGTAGCAGCAGCAGCTGCTGGCTTTGGATGCAATTAGGTGTCTATCAAGTCGGACCAGAAAAGACGACAAAAACAACAGCAAAAAAAAACAGTTGCAACTTGAGTTGATTGGTTCGTTTTGCTTTTTGGGTGTTTTCCCCCTTTTTTCTGTTGGGTGATTTTTGTGTTCTTTTAGTGCACCCACCGCCCACATGTTTCGCGTGTTCGTATTTGCTTTTAATCGAGTCAATCCGATTTTCTGAGCCAGCTAATGGACCTTGGGGTAAGTGGGGGGATGACTTTGATTGGCTTTGGAATTGGAAGCAGCTGAAATCGGTTCCAATGTTGAAGATTTTGTTTGTGTCCCAAACCCAACGTTCTTACCAAAAAAATAACCGAGGCACAAAACAGTTTAAGTAGCGCTATTAAAAATTCATAAAAAAAATCCAAGTGCAAATCTTTGGTAAATTTTGAGGGACAAGTAAAAATAATGGCTTCCAAAACAGTTTCCTTTAATGCCACATAATGGCAGTCATTAAACGATTCCTCCCCGAGCAGATGGAAATAACTGGAAAAGTTGGAGGTCAGGACTTATTATTTAAACACTCAGATTAGCTGTTATAATAACCCAAAATAATAACATAGATTTGTTTGGAAAATAATTCAACTTGGTGGGTGTATCAACAATTAAAAAATCAACTTTCAAATTTTTCACTTTTTATAAAAGTTTTGATGTAAAGTCCACATTTCATGACCAAAATTATGTCCTTGACAAAATAGGTAATATTAAAAAATGAAATACAATAACTAATTTGGTTATGACTGCATATTATTATTATTTTATGTTGGAATATCACATTGATCAATGATTGAATAATTTTCTATATGCCAATAACTTGAGTTGTTTTGATCTGAGGTAGATATTTCAACAGGAGTTGTTGAAATGATCTTCGTCTTGTTATTCTAACTTGCCCGAGTTGCAACCTAACTTGGGAGAGTTTCGATGCATGTTGATGGGTGAATAACCGAGCATAGAAGAATTTTACTGAATATTTTCTGTCAAACATAACCTAAAAACAGGGTAACCACTCAAATCCCATTTTCAAATTCCCGACTTTTTCCCGACTTTCCCAGAACCTCAAAAAATAGGTATTTCTTATCTGAAGAATGATTTCATTTCAAAAACTCTTTATAAAAAGTCAATATAAACTATTGGACAAAATTTAAAAAAAATCAGACAATTTAAGTAAATAAATATAACTTCAATTTTTATTTTTAAAATAACCAAACATAAAGTTTTTTTGAAACTTCGTTTCTACTGACAATGAAAATGATGATGACAAAAAGTTAAAGATAACAAAATTTTAAATTTTATTCTTATGTTTATATTTTTTATCAAATCTTTACATATCTTTTCACTTGATTAAAGTTATTATTTTTCAAAGAATTTAAAAATATCTATGAATTTGTTTAAAAGATGTTTTACGAAGAATCCTTTAAAATTTTATAAATTTTTTGCTTATTAATTTTATGAATCAATTTCGATTTATCGAAGTACCAGTATTAAAATGTTTGAATGTTCAATAAAAGCTTCAGTTTGACAACACTTCATATTAAACCACTTATTCCATAAGAATGTTTCTTTAAAAAAAGTTCTCTAAACTTATTTGTTATAACTCGCTTTTTAAACTTTGTACAAATTTTGAATTTTTTAAAGCACAAAACGGAAAAAGATGTAAAACTTCAGAAAAACAATATTTTCGTAAATTCATTAATGTATTGGCCATATCTGAGAGTCAAAATTTTGATTAAATTTTTTACCAGCCTTATTTACAATTTCAAGGTTTTGAAATATTTTACAAAAAGGTAAAACAATTTTTCTTTTTTTTCATTCAGAACAAAAAACGTTTGTATTATTTTCGATATTTAAGTTTTCCGAAAACTGAAATCAAAGCTTTATCTATAGTCCATCACACACAAGTTTAAGGGAATCAGATATATGGAAACAACATTTGAAATGACTGAATGAGCATTTAAACAAATTGAACACAAATAAAAACTATGCCAAACTGAAGTTGGATTCATTTTTTAAATATTCAACCATTTTGGCAAAATGAAACAGAATCAGAATCATAACTATCCAGGTTTTTAAGCGAAGATGGCGTTTGAATGGTGAACGCCCGAAATGTCAAAATCGCGCAGTAGCACCAACATTAGAAAAAAAAATGTGGCTGTCATGCCATGGCACACTTGTTCCGTAATGTTGGTACCACTGCGTGATTTTGACATTTCGGGCGTTCACCATTCGAACACCATCTTCGCTTAAAAACCTCGATACGCTGGTCATTTTTTTGTTTTTTTTTTTTCATAAAATTGTTCTTATAAGGTCCTTTTCGGTGCTGGGACCTGGTTAGGACCGAGTCAGCTTTTGTAATTACATTTTACTTAAAGCTAAGATTAATTACAGAGGATCTTGTGTGTATATGTTAGTGGGAGGGGAGCCGATTACCCGCGGCCTATATACGCTGGTTATGTTGTTATTTGAAGTTATATGTTATGTTATCATTTGTTCGATAAACTTAGTCAAAAATAAAAAACAATCTTGTTGTTCATAAAAAAATTGGGTCAAAAACATGCCACAATTATCATCTGAAATTTATTAGGATTTTTAACGTCTTATGTCCAAAAAGGTCTTTTATTTCTCATATAGATTGAAATAAGGAAAGGAACCCTAAATTTTAAGTTCGATGCTAAAGACGAAATGAGTGAAATTAATTTCAAAGGTGTACAACATATTTTAAAATTATTCAACAGTTTGAAAATATTTTTCAAACAGGTATGCTTGGGATTACCGACTTTTCCCGACTTTTCAACAAAATATCACAATTTCCCGATTTTTCATGGATTTTGGAGAATTCCCGACTTTCCCGATTTCCCGACTTGAGTGGCAACCCTGCCTGAAAAAGAAGATCAATTGTAGGATATTTTTCCAAAAGGACGTAACCTTGCTTGAAACGCCCAAGGTAACCCCATATTGTAAAGTATTCTTAGAATTTTTATTTTTTGATTGTTTTTTGAGTTCGTGGTACAACTCTGAACTGGAGCTTAAAATCGTATTTTTTTAAATACGCCATCGCGACCTTCGACATTTTTTTTATTTTTAATCTGAAACAAACCAAATTTTCATTATTTTTCAGTATCTAAAAAATGTGCAGGTGAACAATTTAAAGCATTTTTTTAAATTGATAATTCGTTAATTTATCGAAATCCGATCAAAAAGGCACTAGCGCTTAGGACCTTCTGAAAACATACCCGAGAGTTAAAAAAATGTTCTGTTTTAGTGCAATTTAGTTCGCTTTAACTCAAATGTGTACGTGCAATTCCTGGTATTCGCTGAGTCAGAGGTCGACTTGAACTAATTGGAAGCTGTGCGTCTGAAGATCTGCAAATTTTTGCATAAACGGCCAATATGTATTATCATCACTTTTAAAGCTAAAAATGCATTTTTAGATCTACAAAAAGCTGCAACTTCCTTCTACGATTTTTTTTATGCGAATGGAATTTATTTGGCGTCGCTTTATCAAACCACAAACCATCGTTATCAATTACGTCAATTTGGCCCCTTAATTCGCGCATGAGTAACACGACCTCGACAAACTGCAGCGGAATGGCTTCCTCGCTCAATCAGTTCAACGATTGACGATCGACGCTTCAGTAGCGATCGCACTCTCAATCACCATGGACATACTTTCGCTGGTGATGTTGGCAATTTTCGGCCTCGCAAGTTCTGTCAACGCAAGCGAAGACAGCGTCAGTTCGGCCACCCAGTCCCGGTACACGTGCGGGATTCGCAAGAACTACGTCGTCGATCTAATCCACAAGGCTAGCTCGGCTGTGCGTGGCCAGTGGCCGTGGCACGCCGCGCTATTCCAAGGGACGGCGTACAGATGTGGTGGAACGCTGATTGACCAGCGGCACGTCCTGACCTCGGCGCATTGTGTGGTGGTTCAAAGAAATAGGAGGCCCCTTGCTATTGGTGATGTCACGATACAGCTGGGGAAGCTACATTTGGACGACGATAAGGACTATGTGCAGATTATGAACGTCAGTGGAATTCGAATTCACGAAGAGTTTGAAACCCACAAGAATGATATTGCGCTGCTGGTTTTGTCCAGTTCGGTTGTGTACTCTGATTATGTGATTCCGATTTGTATCGAGAGCATTCAGACGGCCAAAGCGGACGATCTGGAGGGTAAACGAGGCTGGACCGTCGGATGGGGTGAAACGGAGGAGGGAAAACTATCCAAAGTATTGAAAACGGCCCAGATGCCGGTGGTCAACAACACGGTGTGCGTCCAGAGTGATTCCCAACTGTTTGGAAGGTTCATATCGGACAAGGTGTTTTGTGCTGGCGATCAAAATGGTATGGTTTCGCTGGAATAGTTACCGGAATGACATGACGTGTGTATTAATCATTGCAGGGACTAGCGTCTGCCGAGGTGACAGTGGCGGTGGCATGTATAGCTTGGCCGGTGATCAATGGGAGCTTCGTGGAATTGTTTCTTTTGCCGGTTACAAGTCTGAAACTGCTAGTTGCGATACTATGAGGTATGTCGTGTTCACCAACGTGGCTTCATATTACCATTGGATTAAAAGGCAGACCGGCGCATTGGATGATGAAAATGCATCTGCTCCCAAACGGATAAGCGAACGAAGTGAGTATCGAGTTGAGTTAAAGTGTTAGATATATTAAGTAATGATTGTTTCAGAATGCCTGCAGTATCGGAAAATAGCCAAGAAGACACAGAGTGGCGTTTGTACGAATTCGAGATCTCCTCATACGGTAAGAAAAACGTTACGTTGAGAGAAAAATGGTCATCGAGTTCAAGGTTTCCGGATTGATTCCCTAAATCATCACTTTTCGCAAGATTATTTAAGAATGAATCTGACAGTAGAAAGCTGTCTTCCTTCTCTCGATTGGTAGCTCAATAAAAAAGGGGAATTTCAATACAATTGCTCGCGCTTGGGAGTCAATGTGTTAACTCACCAGTCGTTCTTCCAATAGGTGGCAATCATCGATCGTAACCAGCGTCACATCTCAAGTGGGATCATCATCAGTGAAAAATTCGTCCTCACCAAAGCGCCAAATTTACTTGAGTAAGTATTCGTTAGTATCATTTTTGCGCAGTACTAAAATAATACTTTCAGCATTTATGAAACGGATGTGGACTGGGATGAGCTCAGAGTTCGCGTTGGAAATCAAGCAGACATGAAGATCCTCCGCGAGATCACTCATCCGGGCTATGATTACGCAACGTATCGGGACCATATCATGCTACTGGAGCTGGAAACGCCACTCGTGTTCACGGATGTGCTCCTACCAGCTTGTTTGGCCAACGAAGCCAGCGAAAACTTGTACGATACCTTGCTCGTGAATGGATACACCGGATTGAGTACGACCTGGACTCTTTTTGTAGTGATGATTTGTACCTTGAAACATTGCTCCCTTTGCAGATCAAACCGCAAATAATTTCCATGAGAATGTAGTCAACAGATACATGCTGAGCGATCTGTGCAACACAAGTATTCAAGCGGTAGACAAAAAGTACACGCTCTACAAGGGAGAAATCTGCACCAGATTCAGCTCCAGTGCGGCCTTCGACTGGAAGGGCATCATCGGAGGTCCGCTGCAGACGGTCAACACCCGCAGCTGCATGTTCACGATCGTTGGCGTTACCAAGTATCTGATCCCGTACAACGAGAATCAGAACGGACTGAAGAACTATATCAACGTTTACTCGCGCGTCACTGCCTATCTGGACTGGATCGAGCAGGTTGTGTGGGAAAATGAGCCACTAATTGAAGACGGTGGAGATGAGACCGAGAATGAAGTCAGTGATATTGCGGACAATTTAGTGCAAATTGAGTCTTCACAAAGAATTGATGTCCAAGAAACAGCCACAGATCAAGCTGTTGATGTGAGTTCAGAAGTAATTGAGATCAATCAAGAATCAGAACAGAAAAGTATAGCTCAAGCTCAACGTTCATCACATCTAATGGTAGTTTGGACATTGATTATAGCTATGAATTTGGCTTAAAATTTTTATGACGGTGTAAAATTTAGCAAACAAAAACAAGGACATGTTGGCTTGTTCCCAACTAATCCACCATCCTGCCAATAATTTATTAATAACTCCAAATCCACGAGCTCTTCCGGGAAAATCCCACAAACGATATGCTCTCAATTTTAAATCATTCCAATTAGCCCTTACAACGGGTAATTATCCCGACCTCCCCAAAGTCCTCCCAAAAACCCAAAAATCCACGCGGTTCCAAAATTCAATATCTCAACGAGCGCATCCGCAAACCCGAAATGCAATTATAAATCCGCAGGATTAGCAATTATTCAAATGAGGGGCACCCCTACCCTCGCCTACCGGAAACAACAATCCGGGTCATCTGGCCTCAGACCCATTAAGCCGATACACACATGTGTGTGCCGTGCCGTGACCCTCGGTACAAATAAAAACAGGCTCAAATGAGGGGCCAGCTTCTAAAATTAGCTTACGCGATCAGTCTGTGCAACGAGACCATCAGATAAAGGACTTTTTACCGCCGCCTTTCAGCGCCAACTCATGGCCGAACCGGCACGTTCTGGACGCTGGATGACGCTTTGAAAAGGGCGAAAAGGTTAAGTTTCGAGAAGACATTCAAACCACAAAAAAAACGAGAGCATTTTCCTCTCAAACATAAGAGCAAATTCCTCTTAAACCCTTCGAAAATGTTCCGATCGTGTTTTCCGCCCGATGCAAGCCGCAATCATTTACGGGACCAGCAAATGGTCACTGCACGATAAGGGGGGACCCCTTTTTCCGATGCACCCTTTGCGAACGCTATGCTACAGGTACCCCACTGAAAAGCACCCACGTGGCCACGTGTGCATCGTTTATTTATTGTGCGCCCAACCAGATTGTGTTGGTCGTAGCAGGCCATGAACCGGGCGAGTTGGAGCAAAGCGAATCGTTTTTTTGTTTTCCTCCGTCACGATTTCCACCGATTGCTTTGTGGCTTCCGGTGGGAAAGAAAACGGAACCAGACGCGCGGAAAGGTGGATTGTCTCGATCTGTCAATTTCCGGAAGCCTTTTGGCAGAGGCCGGGAAATAGCTTGTTAGTGGATGTGATGTGATTTGCACAGAAAAAAAAATCATGGTAATATTACATCTGGGCAGGGGTACATCTGTTATGTCAGAAAAAAGGTGTAATTTTACCTCTGGAAATGTGTAATTTTACCACTTTTCTGGTGTAATGTCACTTTTTCAGTCTAAATTGAGGTAATATTACATCATAAAAGAGGAAATATTCAACCTTCCAAAAGTAAAGCATCCAAATTTACTAGTGCGTCCATCCCGGGAATTCCCGGGACAAAAATCCCGGGATTTTTCCTAAACCGGGAATTCCCGAATCCCGGGATTTTCTATAATTTGTCCCGGGAATTCCCGAAATTGAAAAAAAAATCATATTTTGGTCTGGAAATTCAGATTTGGTTGTGAAAATAGAAGAACAATAAAGTGAATTAAAATTTGTATTCAGCAAATCTCAGCATTAAATTGGCTTTTTAGGAAAAAATATGATAATTTTAATTAACAGGTCCGCAAAATGCCTAGTTCTTTAATTTTTTTCTCTATTATTTTTTTTTTGAAGACTGGATATATTTACGTATTATTTCGATTTTAAATTTGAAAAAAAAACAATCTCATATCAAATTATTTATAATCAAATACCGGCATCTAGGGCAAATACGTACAAATGTAACGAATAAATACATAAATACAAATGTAACGAATAATTAAAGCAAAAAATAATTGCATGACGTTTTGGATGACTTCTGTTAAAACAGGAACAAAACCAAACAATTTGTACTTCCAAATGTATTGCTCTAAAATCTCCTGTACCTATTTAGACTGCATTTCTGTTTTTCCCTCGGTTGGCGATAGTAACTTGAAGATAATTTGTAAAATATGTTTTATATAAAACAATGAATTCAAAACTTATATAAAATTTTACATTGACTGGTATCATTTTATTTATTGTCGTTTTTTGGTTTTTTAGACATATAAAATATTTTTTTTAAGCTGTTTTAGTCATGTCACATAAAAATATATATAAAGGAAAAAAATATAAAAGAATATCCAAAGTTTTTTTTGAATAGGTCCTATAAACATATGGAAGACAAAAGCTTATTGGACCTTTTCAAAAAAAAAAAAACTCAAGAATTATGTAATTTGATTCGCAAATAAAAAATAATTAATCATGCTGGCATTAAAAATAGTAGTTGATATAAAATCCTAAACACCACAAAGACAAAAAAAAAATCTTTCAGGCTATTTTAAAACTGTCGTCTTTGTTTAGATTGAAGTGAGGATTATCACCATTTGATATTATTACGCTAATTCAATGATTTCAAGCTTGAAAACATAACAAATATAATGAAACATAGATTTTATTACTAATTCAAAAATTTCCCGGGATCCCGGGAATTCCCGGGATTCTAAAAATAATTCTAAAAACCCGGGAAAATTGGACGCCCTAAAATTTACATTATTTTTTTTTCTGTGTAGGGGGATCTATTCGGGACTTTGACTGATTTTGAGAAACTTTGGAAAAAATAAAGAAAAGAAATGCTCAATACAGCTTTTACTTTAAACATTTGAAAGAAATAACCAAAAATCTACGTCTAAGAACTTATTCTAAGCACTTGACATTTCAAGGTCTCTAGTTACATGTTTGTCGAGAGCACTTAAATTCCGTCAAGAAGTAAGACCGTTCAGCAACCAGCAAAAAAAAAACGGTCCCATCTGCGAGCGCCAATTTCGTCGAAAGTACTTTACGATTTATAGACTTTTATTCTCTCTCTTCCTGTTGGTTAGTCCCCGCATGTCTGTCCCATACGCTCGAAATCAAGTCCATGTCTGCCATATATTTACACCCAAATGAGAGATCTCTGACAAACAATCTCTTTTTGCATTGCGCTGCTCTCGGAATTTTACCCAATTTTGGGTACGTTGACTTTATAGCAAAACTGGGCTCGCCAAAGGTCACTCAAGGTGGTATTCCATTGCGGGAAACTTTGTTTACAAACAAAGTCTGGTTTGTTTGTCGTGTTGAATTGTTTGTGTTTGGCTTAATGTTCAGACTTAATAACAAACTTGTCAGAGCACCCTCGTGTGAGTGCCCTCAGACCTCACATATCGCATTCAATAGCTCGACGAAATAAATCTTTCTGCTTTCTTCTCAATCTCGGTAAGTGAACCCTTCAATTCGCAATGAAAACCCATAAATTTGGTTGCCCCCTTTGATTTCCCCTTCCGACTTCTGGTCTCTCACGCGGGATGCCCTGGCCCTGAGAGGTTGTACCGAGGCCTATAACATAAATGTTGATAAAGTCGTAGGCATTAGGGGGTTGAGTTGGAGCATTCTCCACAACAAGAGATCGATTCCTAAATCATGGAGCTCTGCTGCAAAAGTCAGTTGGTCCGGCGAGGTGAAGAAGCAGAGGAATTCTTTTGTCGTAATTGAAACTGGTGATTTAGAAGAAGGAATTTCAAGAGAATGTTGAAGCTAAGAAATAAAAGTAGCAATAAAAAAAATCGCAGCGAGATTCGAACTCAAGTCATGCCAAACGCAATTTTGAACTGGCGTCTTAACAGGATACTTCAAAGTCGATTTTAGGTCGCTCACTGGCTAAAACAATGGGTCCTTGCTGTTGTAAGGAAAAGAAAGGGTAGGGAGAGCGTGCGAGTCTTGAATAGTTTGCAAACAAAGTTTCTCGCTTGAAATTTTAGAGAATTTTTCTCAATGCATAAGAGCAAAACCTCTCTAACAAAATTGTGGTAAAAAGGACCACCGTCCCGAGTGAATCGGGACAACTTCATCAACCAAGTTCATGTCGCATTCCACCTCCCAGCTCAAGGCAATTAAAATGCTCGTACCCATTGTGCGGGATATTTATGGTGATTTAATTTGATACGGTTGCATAATTATTGTTTGTTTGTTAATTAGTTATTTTGGATTTTCATGCACAGTGCGCTCCACGTGTGGTGGTGTCTGGAATGGTGCATACATCCAGGGGAAGAACTCTGTGCACTGCTGCCACACCGAACGAGACGGGATTCGAGCGGAAAATTACGGTTAAACAGTGTGGTGAATGGGGTTCCGCTTCTCGATTTCCCGGGCGCACACAGAGTGTGCCATGACCTGGACGGTGCTGCTGGTCCCGGTTGGGATCCAAGCAGGCCGTTCACTCGTACAGGACATCGCCGATTGCTGTGTGAGGATATTTATCTTGATTTATAAATTTAAATGCTCGGCTTCGCTTTTTTCTCCCTCTATTTTTCTCCTGTTCCTGTTGCAGGGTGTCGGACACTCTGGGCGTAAGCTGGTAAGTTATCTGCATGTATTTATAGAAACTGGGAGGAAAAGGCCGGGATCCACTGGAATGGGGGCGATTTGTTTAACCAGCAGATTTGAGCACTTTTTTTTACATCCGAGGATGTGTTTGTTTGACAACGACACTCGCTCGCTCGGTGAATGGTCCAGCTGTGACCAGCAGGATCTGGTGGTATAGTAGGCCAAGCTTGGAGTGGATAGCTGGGATCAGTAGGGTCGATGGAAAGTACTAACATTTGGATGGAAATCGGATTTTTATTTTAAGGAAAAAGGGCATTTTCCGTAATAAATTTTAAATATGGTGAAACCTTACGCAAAATGTGCATGATCGCGTACTAATATATAATAAAAAAAATATTCGTCTCTTAGTAGGTAAATAGTAGGGTCATCTACCCTATATTTCGAGTCCTTCTGAGTTTCAGTGAAAGATCGATAAAAAATGGATATTTATATAAACAATTGGAAAATTCGGGAAATAATAGGGTTTCTTGAAAATACAAACTCAATACATCCTGCTCACACTTAATTTTGACATTCTTAGGAGTGAGTGGGATACGCTGAATGTTTACATTTGACGGATTAGTCTATTTTAAGGGGTTACATACATGTAAATCGGCAAAAATGTCAGAGGTCGGTTTGAGCACATAATTAAACTTTTTTCAAAATCTGTTTTCAGGGCATTAACATATACATTTTCATCTATTAACAAAACAAATTTGAAGACATTTGGTTGTATCATTGCCGAGATATAGCTATTTGAAGTTAGCAGTTTTAGAAAACGGGTGCCACGATAACTCAACATTGCTTCGACCAAATCGGCTCAAAATTTTGGTGAAGACTCGTTAAACCGGTCCCGTGTGCATGACGAAGGCCGATTTTCAAAAAGTTTATTTAAAGATAAAAATATTTTTCTGTTTTTCATATAAAAAATCGCCAGTTTTTGATTTTTGTATTTTTTAAAAATTCAAAATTTCAAAATCGGGCTTCGTCATGCACACGGGACATGTCTTGGGAGTCTTCACCCAAAATTCCAGCCAATTTGGTCCATCCCATCTCGAAATATCGTAGCACCCGTAAATCAACTTGGTGTTCAGAGAAAAACGCTCAGAAAGTTAGACAGTTGGCTTTGCGCATGGCAAAATTCTGAGCTTAAATCGTCTCTTACTCAGTTAAATCATGAAATATCTTCATGAAACTTTCAGGAGTGATTGAAAATTATCTTTTAAGTGGATTTAATAAATTTTCTGTTTTATGAAATTTTGTGATTTTCTACATGTATGTAACCCCTTAAGCAAAACAAAAGATGTGGACTGTTTCACATCTAGAGTTTTTTTTAATAGGTCCTATAAACATTTGAAAGATAACAGCTTATAGGACCTTTCAGGGTGACCACTCAAATCCCATTTTCAATTTCCCGACTTTTTTCCAGACTTTTCCAGAAAGCTCAAATAATAGACATTTCTTATCTAAATAACGATTTCAAACAAAAACTCTCTATAAGAAAAGTCAAAATCAACCACCGAAATTTATTAAATTAATTTAAAAACATTTACAATTTTTGTAAACACAGAAACTGACCAACAAATTAAAAAAATACTTCAGAAATGGGAATTCATTATTATGACTGAGTAGAAACACAAACAATTAGTCCTCAAAAAAATCGAGAGTTCAACAATACTTATAACTTTCATGTTATTTTTTAAATTGACAAACGTATAGTTTTTGATACTCCGTTTCACCTGGAAATGGCAAAAAGTTAAAGATAACTGAATTTAAAATTTTATTCCTATTTCTTCCACTTATTTTAAGCAAAATGTTTGAAGAGAAAAAAAGTTTAAACAATTTTACCATAACTCAAAATTTCTTTGTTTTTTTTTTTGGCAATTTCAATATTTTCATCATGTTTCAACGCTTATACTTATACTCACAAAAAAAGTTCAAGGGCAATATTTGGAAAAAAATATATTTGAAATTACTTAATGAATTTAGTTAAACATTTAAAAATATTTACAAAAAAAATCATTGCCAAACTCAAATTGAAATCAGTTTTCAAATATACAATCTATGTGACACCAGGCTCTATTTTTATATTAGTTTTTCATTAACTTTACCTCTTGTTGATAAACAAAAATGAATAGAGATCATTAGATTCATCTAAAAAAATATGAAAATCGGTGTCAACTGCATCCAATATTTATTAAGATTTTGAATGTCTTAAACAGCTATTCCATACTCAAATATATTGAAATTGTGGAAAGATCCTTAAATTTTAAGTAATTTACAAAAGCAGAATTGAGTGAATTTAATTTGAAAATTGTACAAAATATAACAAAATTATTCAAGAGTTAAAATTAATTTTCAAACAAGTTTGCTTGGAATTCCCGACTTTTTGACAAAAATCATCAATTCCCGACTTTTTTCCGATTTTTGGCGAATTCCCGACTTTTTCCCGACTTTCCCGATTTCCCGACTGGAGTGGCCACCCTGGACCTTTTAAAAAAAAAACTCTAGACATTTTCTAAAATTTAATTTTTCTGCAATACAGCAGATTTACTGATGTCTTAGAAAAATTGTAAATTTTGACGATATTTTAAAGTAATTTTACATAAAACAGTTATTTCCGAAAAAGTGTTCACGTGATTTATGGATGGTCCCAAATGGATTGTTACACCACCACTTCTGTCAAAAAAGGTAAATATTATGATTGGATTTCTAGACGAATAGCTGGGTATCAGAAAAAAATATATTTTCAACCGAGTCTTCATTATGCATTCTGTAGACTGATTTTTCTTTCTCACGACGGTTTTTTCGATTTTGACAAACAGAGAGCTGAATGTACCATTACTGATATTATAATAAATAACTATAATGAATACACCCTCAGTTAGGGATAAAAGCATATTCAGATGTGGAATTAAAAATAATCAATATAAATGAATATTGATTTTGAAACTGTAAAGTAAATGCCGTTAACGAACCCAACTTTGATGCAATAAAATTAACTGCCAATTAAGACCCAATTGATGGTAATGCCCTGTATTTTGATGTCCGCTTTCGGTTCAACCCATTTCCCACTTTGACACACACTCCACTCTGGGCCGTGTGTCGGAATGTCCCCTTTTAATCACGGCCCCACCGTCAATGTAGCAATTTGTCCGGGTCGTCCCGGCCGATTGCTCTCACAATCAATACTAATTACACGCCACCTACCTTGCCAACGTTACTGCCGTAGGTTACCACCGGATTGGTGGGTCCCGCCGGAACGCTGAACGGGACCAACAGCATTGGGTTCTGGAACGGCGTGGTCGGCGGAATCGGAGGTGGCAGACTGGCGGCGGCCACGTTACTGCCGGGACCGGGACCAGGGCCACCACCGCCGCCACCCACGCTGCTGTAGTGATGGTGGTGATGAACCGTCGTGGCCGGAGGTGGTCCACCGGGGGACACCGCCGTCGGTAGGGGCCGAATGCTGGTGGCGAGGTTGGCCGCGGTGGCGATGAGTGCCGGCAAGGGCACGCGCGGTGGTTTCGGTGGAACCGGCGGCGGTGGGGGCAGATTGAGATGGGCGGAACCCTTTGATTGACTGTTATTGACGGCCGGGCCTGAAGATGAAGACAACGAAGATGAACAGTGACACGTGGCCGTCGAACTGGAAGAGGTGTTGGTGACGGCGAGTTCAGCTGATGACGAGTTGGAGGTCGTGGATGCTGTCGGAACGGTGTAAGGTGCTGGCCGGTGCAGATGATGAAGAGAGGACGATTTCGGTGCTTTCGGTGCAAAGACTGCACACGGCAGAACCCCGACCAAGCGTAGCCCCACGGGGCTCGCGTCGGGTGATGTTTGAGAGCTTATTTTTGCTACTGTTGAAGCTGTGGCCGATGGTCTGCTTCGACCTTCCACACTTTGCACACTTGCCTCGATCCCCCCGGGGGTCACACACTTGTCGTCTTCCGTCAGTCACGCAAAACCACTTCTTCTTTCTTCACGATCTTCTTCACTACCCCGAAAAGCTGATTACGCCGACAAATCGATTCTCGGATATTCCGGCACCTTTCCCAACACCGACACGCTTTTCAAGCCGGAAGCTTATTCACTTTTTCCCGTTGGTTTCGATTTTTTCCCCACAACACACTCACAGACAAATGGAGACGCACGCGACACACGAGAGGGGGTCGTCCACCGAAACCGAAATATTGCCCCAACACACGCTAGCAACTTCCAGCAAAGCAAAGCTGGATACTTTCACCACACACTAACTTTGAGGTTTCGGCGGGAATCTGTAATTATTATCATTTATCACGAAAAAGGGACTAGGACGACCACGAAAACGAGGGGCACGACACGGAATTGTTTTGGTTTTTTTTTTCGTTGGAGCTGCTGCTGTTGTTTTGGGTTGGTTTTGTTTTGTTGTTGTTGTTCCTGGTTAATTTTATCGCTGGTTGGCATGAAACGAAACAGATACAGAAAACAGGAAAGATTCATTAGGCATTTGTGTGTGCGGGGCATGGGCGTTGGACACGGACAGCTAGGGACTGCTGCAGTAGTGTGTGTATGTGTGGGGAATTCTAAAATGTTTGTGCTAATTAGATTGTGCAGTAATAAATAACCCTCAAAAGTTCCCTAAACATTTTTTTTTTAATTTGGCTTTTATATTATTCCTGTTGAAATTATCTATCTCAAAATTACTCTTATTTTCATAGATTTAACTTTTCGAGCGTTGCGTGCGTTTCCAACTAGATGGCGTTAGTAAGGAATGATTGATTTTCAATCATTTACGTCTGTTTATCTGTGATTTGGGTTGAAATTAGTCCCATCACCTCATTAGCCATCCCTTGCTGACGTGTAGCCTTTGCTGCAATTTGTGTATCAAGAAATTTGAAAAATTATTAATATTTCAACAATTTAATCTAATCTAATCTAATCTAATCGAACACAAGCGCAGCCAGTCCGAAGAAAGCATCCTGGAGGAACTTGTGGTTAGATTACGCCCCAAGTCCTTTCTTGTCAATATTAATGATTGCATTACATCTGAGTAACCCCGAATATGTATTGCAAAAATTAAAGCGGCCAGGCCTACTGCGTTGCATTAACCGCAGAGACAGATTCTGAGAACGGATCACATTTCACAGAATCAACAGGGGAGGAAGGATGCGTGGACATACCGTACCAAACGCTCCGAATGAGTTGTGGTTGGATGTGTAAGTGTTAATTTGGCAAGTAATTGAAAAATTATTAATATTTCAACAATTTATGACAAAATTTGATAAAATATTCTTTTTTTTTTTTTTTGAATTAAATATACTTTATTGAATCTTTCTTATAATAATTACATTTGGTTTACATAATAAGTGGTCAGCTGTGGCTCTTCAGCTTTAGTTTGCTTTTCGTGATTTAAACACTGTTCATTTTTATAACTTTAAAAGTATATGATTTATCATTTTTGTAACACTAGGTACAATGAGGAAAAAAAAAAATGTTAAGAAAACATAACCTAACCTAAAACTAACTTAATCTTACCATAAACTAAACCAATCCTTGAATCAAGGGGTATTCAGATATAGCACATTTTTCCCTGAATTTCAAACATTTTTCTTGAATCTTCTGATCCAACATTTTAACTTCTGCTAATTCATGAACCTCACTTGATCTTGTCCAGCCAGGAACATTCAAAACCATTTTGAGTACCTTGTTTTGGACACGCTGGAGCTTCAATTTATGAGTTCTAGCGCAACACTCCCAAACAGGTACTGCATACTCAATAACGGGGTAAATTATTTGTTTGTAAACTGCTAACTTATTTTTCAAGGATAGCTTTGATTTTCTGTTAATTAAAGGATACAAACACCTGATGAGAATGCTGCACTTGTTCAATATTTTATCTACATGCTGCCGAAACAAAAGTTTCGAGTCAAGTATGAGACCTAAATAGACAACTTCCTTTGACCAGGGTATCGAAACATCATTCATTTTAATCAAAACATCATCCTTTGGGACAAATCTGGCCGATTTGGAAAGTGGAAAAATGATGGTTTGAGTTTTGGCTGCATTTATGCGAATTTTCCAGTCGCCAAAGTATTCGGAAAGAACGTCAAGACCCTTCTGAAGACGGCCAACTAAATATCTGGTTATTTTACCCTTATAAATAACGGCAGTGTCATCAGCAAAAAGTGACAACACACCATTACCAGGAAGAGTAGGCAAATCAGATGTAAAAATATTGTACAGAAGTGGGCCAAGAATACTTCCTTGGGGAACCCCAGCATCAATGTTGAATAATCCAGAAGCAATCCCATTCAGAAAAACCTTGAACGATCTCTCCGAAAGATAGTGCTGGATAATTTTGATAAGATACATTGGAAAACCGCATAAATATAGTTTATGTATCAAACCATCATGCCAAACATTGTCAAAAGCCTTCTCAACATCCAACAAAGCCATAGCAGTTGATTTAGACTCAAGCTTGTTCTGCTTGATGATTTTGGTTACTCTCGTAAGCTGATGAGCAGTATTATGTCCCTTTCGGAAGCCAAACTGCTCGTTCAAAATTATATTATTATCGTTGGTAAAATCCAAAAGCCTTGAATAGATGACCTTCTCAAAGAGTTTGGACAGACTACTCAAAAGACTAATGGGGCGATAACTTGTTGGCGATGTTGGATCTTTTTGAGGCTTCAAAATTGGTATGACTTTGCCCAGCTTCCAATTGGTGGGGAAGTAACCAAGTTGCAAACATTTATTGAAAATATTGGCTAGATGTTGAAAGAACTGATCACTCTGTTTTTTCAACACCAGATTAAAAATGTTATCAAAGCCTGGAGCTTTCATATTTTTCATTTGTTTAACTGCAACTTTGACTTCCTCACCAGAAACATGGGAATCTGCAGGAAATTCAAAGGTAGAGTCATTGATTGTTGAAATACTATTGGCAACTGATGTTTCTTTACGGCTGGTCATGGAAGCGCCAAGATTATGTGAACTAACAAAATGAAGCCCAAGTGCATTTGCCTTTTCCTCGGATGTAATCAAAGGAGAATCCTCAACAATAAGAGGAGGAATAGGCTTTGGTTTGTTTTTAAGAACTTTTGAAAGTTTCCAAAATGGTTTTGAATAATTCCCAAGCTGGCTTACATGTTTTGAAAATTCTTGATTTCTGATATTGTCAAGTCGGTCTTGTATGATTTTGTTCAAATTGTTCACTGAAATCTTTTTGTCATAGTCCCCAGTCCGTTGATATTGTCTCCTATAAACATTCCTAAGTCTAATCAAGTGTTTAGTATCTACGTCAATATCAGTTACCTTAAAATTAACAGGAACCTCTCGAACGTTGGCAGCCTCTGCTTGGTTGATAGCCTGCTGGATCACCTCCAGCGAACGATCAATATCGGCAGAAGTTTCCGGGTGTTGATCATAGTCGATGTTGCTGTCGACCACTTGCTGAAACTGCTGCCAGTCAACGTTGTGGTAATCTTTCCGGGTTGGTTGCCGCTGCGGAGTAACGGATGCTCCAACCTCCACAACCACCGGATAGTGATCAGAACTCAACTCTTCAAACACCTCAGGATGAGCCACGTTCTCAGCCATATTGGTAATGAAGAAGTCGATGATTGAGTGATTCCCAGACCGAGCCACCCTCGTTGGACGATCCGGACTCACAACGTTGTAGTATCCGTTTTGCAGATCGTTGTGCAGAATCACTCCGTTCCGATTCCTCCTGCTGTTGCCCCAAACTTCATGCTTCGCGTTGAGGTCACCAGCGATGATGTACTTTGCGCTCCGCCGTGTCAGCTTCTGGATATCGCTCTTCAGTTTTGCTGCTGAACCATCTCTGGCATTCACCTGACGTGGGCAGTATGCAGCAATGAAGAGTACTGGGCCAACCGAAGTGGGAATTTCCACCCCAACGGCCTCGATGATGTCCAGCTTAAAGTGTGGCAGCCGGCGTGGCTTGAGATCACGATGAACAGCGACAAGCACACCTCCTCCTCCAGAGGTGGTCCTATCGAGCTGCGTCGCGATCTTGTAGTTTTGCAGATAAACTTTTTCACCGGGCTTCAGATGAGTTTCCGTGATGGCGGCTACGTCGATCTCCTTCTCGCGAAGAAAATCCACCAGCTCTAAATTCTTCCTCCTAATGGAGCAAGCGTTCCAATTCAGCAGCTTGAGGGACCTACGATCCATACTGGATGACGAACGAGGTCAGCACTTCAATCTGCTGGGTCTTGGTTTTGCATCCACGCAGTGCAGCGGACATCTGTTTGAAAATATTGAGGAGTTCGGTTGAGGTGTAAAGATCATTACCATTTTCCTCAACTGCTGGTTCTTGGGTTGGTCTTGGCTCCTGGCTGAAGCCCGGTGGTGGCGGTCTCGGCTCCTGGCTGGAACCCGGCCGTGGATGATTCACCTCAGCTCTCTTCCTGGGATCCAACGGCAACGGTGCCAAGTTTGGGACCTGGCGTCGCGGTTGAAGAGGTGGAAAATTTTCCTCCACCAGGGCTGGAGGAGTTCTACGACGCTGAGGCTGATTCTTCGTCGATGCTTGCTGCCGAATTTTCACGAACTCAGCTCTCTTGGGGCACTTTCGGTCGGTTGACGAGTGCTCACCGTTGCAGTTGAGGCACTTCACCAGCGAATCTTGGATGCACTGGGATGTGATGTGCGCATCGGTACCACATTTGGCGCAACGACGCTTCAGGTGGCAGTTCTTACCTCCGTGCCCGAAACCCAGGCAGTTGAAGCATTGTGTGACGTCACGATGCACTGGTCGGTATCGCTCCCACGACACGATAATGTTGAAAACCGCTCGAATTGCCTTCAGCTCAGGAAGCGTCGTCGATCCCTTAGCCAAATGCAGCAGGTAGAGCTGGTCACGGTACTTGATGTCTTTGTTGCGTCGGCTCATTTTGTGCACGGCCAACACATCCAGTTTCAAAACTTTTAGCTCGGCAGCTAATTCCTCCACTGGCATGTCGTACAGACCTCTGACGACGATTTTGTACGGCTTATCCATGGCGACATCATGGGTAAAGTACTCCGCCTCGTTTTCGGTCAAGTAATCCTTGACCAGTTGATAGTGCTGCCTGGATTGCACCAGCACCTTAAATCCGTCCTGACACAGACGAATGTTGCCTAGGACTTTCCCAGACTTGATGAGTTCAACCAGCCCCGCTCGAAAGTCGATCGTTGCTGCTGATTGCCGCACATAAAAAGGAGGCAGTTTCTCCTTTCGCTGTTTCACTTCATTCTCCTTTGCTTCCGCTACCTGGTCCTCGTCAGGCAGTCCAGCGAACTTGTTGTTCTTCAATAGCTGCTCCTCGTGGGACGAAGAGTTCTCCTCCTCCTCATCCATCGGTACAGTACCGTCGCTCTTTTTCGTCTTTTTGCTGTTCGATGTCACTTCCAAAAGCACCTTCCTTTTGGAAATCCCCGGTTTTTGGCCATCAGTTGAGGCCTCAACCTTCCTTTTGGAAATTCCCACTTTTTTGCCTGCTTGAGACGCAGGTAGGGCAATATTGCCGGCGTTTTGCGCCGGGACGCGACGAGTCATGTTGATTCAGACAACCTTCACCAACGAATGCTCGGATAACAATGATAAAATATTCTTATTTGTTGTAAGGGGTGCTTTTCATTTCAAAAAGATTTTTTAATCTAATTCAAAAAGTATAAATAGTGAAATCAATTGATGTAATGCACTATATGCATTCTAGGTGTTTTTATAACTATGGCTGATGCAAATATTTTTCCAAGTACCTATTTGTCTCTCGGC
This sequence comes from Culex pipiens pallens, assembly GCF_016801865.2. Lineage (NCBI taxonomy): Eukaryota > Metazoa > Arthropoda > Insecta > Diptera > Culicidae > Culex > Culex pipiens. Next base: position 136,704,782 of record NC_068937.1, on the reverse strand, counting down.
TCTGTCCGGGGTTGAGGGGGGGGGGGGGTAAATAATAAACTTGAATAAAAAAAATGTTTCAAAATGCATTTCACACAAGTTCAGTCGTTTTGCAATCATTAGTTTCAACGAAAACAAAAAATTTCGTAAAAAAAAATGGGTGCTTTATTTAGGGTGCACCCAGAACTAGGCATCGGCATACTAGAGGATAAAGAGCACGATTCGGTAGTAAAATGGTACTGTGTGCGGACGGAGAGGATAAATCTCGAAATTACCGAGAGTACTTTACTCATGGGTTCATCTTCAAAAAAAGTTCATCTATCAAAAAAAAAAGTACCGGTACCGAGACTCGAACCCAAGACCTTCGGCTTATTGAATCGTGCCTTTGCTGTATGGGCCACCATGGTTCGGTGACTAAGTGGCGGTCATTTGTCCATATAAGCCACTCAATAGGATGAACTGTTCCAATGAACGAATGAACACGCGAGAGGACTTTACTCACGCAAAACAGCACTTTCCTCACGTTTCTTTTCGTGAGGACTATCCCCTCGTTCTTTAACTTTGGGTGTGCTTCAACCAAAACAAAAAGTTCTCAGATCACGGCAAACCGAGGTTCCCCTTGTAGAGGATACCCGTAGGGACTCTCATGCCAAATATCAGCCCATTTGGTTGAGAATTGGCTTGTCCCCAGCGAGTTAAAATTTACATGGAAATTACTATGGGATTTTTGTGCTTTTCGTTCAATCGATCCTACAGGTCAGGGGACAACATGGATTCACTCGGAATAAAGACAGGTGTGTAGGGGATGGTCCAATGAACACATTCCAGGAGGAATTAGGGTTGTCCATTCTGTCCCCCTGGTGCGCATTGGATCGACGTCCGGTGTCTCCAGAATCAACAATTCACCCTTCAAAAGCATCGCATCTCCTTAGTATGCTATGACGGCTTTGTGTAATCCACGACGCCACATATCAGACGGCGACCTAAGAACTTTTTGTTTTGGTTGAAACACTCTAGTATACATCGAAAATTTACAAAAATTGAAAAGATTTTTGAATAAACTCAAACATGCTAAAAATGATTCTAAACGCAGGGGGTTGCATTTTCGATTGATTTCAGTTAACTGCACTTAAATTTTCATTTTTTTGTTGCCCCCTTATTTTTCAGGCCGAATTTGAAGAAGGGGGGGGGGGGTTTACGAAAACTTTGGTTAAAAATTTTACCAGGCTAATGTAAAATGAGGTTTTTTGGAGTTGCAATTGCACGCAAAAAAATACTAAATGCTTTCCAAGTTATTTCAGTCATTTCACTGTCAAAAAAAATCTCAAAATTTCAATAACTTGTTAAAAATTATGTTTTTCTTGGAATGAGGTCTCATTTTTTTGTGGGGCCTTAAACTTTTCTATTTGATTTAAAAAACAAAAAAGTAAACGTTATACAATGTATCCTACATATCCTTAAAGGTTAAAAAACCTCATTTTAATTTTTTCCTCTCGAAAACAAAAAAAAAGTACAAGTCTCCTCATTCAAAATTTTAATATTTCTTTTGTTTTTATTGGGAAACTTAAAACTTGGGAAACTTGGGCAAGGATCCATAATCTTGAATCAGTTGATCAAATCATGTTTGAATAAATAGTAAAAAAAACTCGGCACAGACTCCTACTTCAGATTCTTAAAATTTAGCGGCTTCGAATCCAACTCCAGCGCTTTCCAAAAAGGCTCAACTTCCTTGACTTCAATAACAATTCTCATTCAAAATTGTTCAAAATTAGGCCGTCCCATTATTTAAAAAAAGGAATCTACAGTAGACTCCCTGGTTGTCAATATCAGAGAGACCATCGAGAAAAAGAAGCATCACATGGCATGACTCGATTCGATTTTTTTTTCTGATATCTATGAAAAGAAACCTACAGCACAAAAAAAAAAACGAGGAAGAGATTAATTGAGCAAGAGAGGATAACGAGGAAAGATGCGCATCAAAGTATGCTGTTTGAAATGACGAAAGAAACCATCGATAGAAGAAGACATATTGAGAAATCGACAATCTTAGAGTCGATTGTATTTTCGTACCTTCACTGTAAGGCTTTCACAACCATTCAAAATTGATAATCTTGAATCAAGATTCATTGTTGAATTGTTCCAGAGAAAATATCAACTGCCGTGCGAGCTTAACATTACAAGTCCAAAATAGAAACATCTTCCTTATTCATCTAATTATACATTCTACCACTTGATCCGCTAGCAGAAGTACATTTTCTCATCTGTTCTAAACCAGCTTACAACCCTTGTTGGTTTGCGGTCACGGCATTTTTTCATTGACTCATATATTTATATTGCGGATGCAAACCTGTCTGGAAAGGCCAACTGATAACGATACTCTTTAGTCTTGTTTTGATTTTTGCAAAACCCGATTGATTGCTTCGTAATCTATCGTCACTATAAGAAGATTTGTTCGACTCGGAAGTGTTTCAATGCAGTTTCAACTAACTAAGTGACCGGATCGTCATCTAGCAGAATGGCAAATAATCGAGCGATTATAGTTTTGAGCTTACTAGCGATCAATGTGGCAGGATTGAATGGTAAAAGTGGAGTAACGATTTCAATTTCAATTTATAAATTTAATTTTCAAATCAGCTGCTGAAAAACTACCCAAAAACTGTGGCAAGACAACGGGCTCCACGCAGGATCCCTGGATGGTTTCGTTTTCTTATCAGGCAAGACCGAACAGCTGGAAGCACTGGAACACGGGAACGGTAATAAGCCAACGCTACGTTCTAACCAAGGGGGACGTTCCCTCGCAGCAGATGTCCGTAACGCTCAAACCACATGGGTATACGAGGATCTATCTGAGTGCAACTAGCAAGGACTTTACCAAATCGCCTGACGGTGAAATCGCACTGTTTCGACTGGATAAGAATTACAGTTTTGATGGTAATTGTTTAACGATTTTTTAAAGCTCCTCAAATCTGATCATTTTTCTTATTTTTTAGACTACTTCCAGCCAATCTGCCTCCCCGTTAGTCAAGTGTTGCAGTCAACCTGGCCAAACCAGTTGACGTCCTACATCAAGGTTGGGGATCGCATCGAAAAGCCTGCAATGTCCGAGGGTGCCTCGTCCCAGTGTGCAACGAGCCCTGGAGCGGACGAGCTTTGTATGGTTCCGAAAGAGGATACGACCTGTGCGGACACGACCGGAACTCAGCTGTACGCATCGGCTAGCATTAACGGAGATCAACGCATCGTTCTGTACGGACTGGCGGTAACGCCAGGTTGCAAAGATGGTGCACACGTGTTTAAGAAGGTTGCATCTCACGTGGATTGGATCGTGAACAACATCAAAGTGTAGTTCAATAAAAAGCCTGGATGTAGGCAATTGCTTTAGGAAACGAGATTTCTTTTGTTAGGGAGTTCGAGTACGGATTTCAATATACTTTTTGAATTTTTTGCTTGTGTTTCATATTTTCTACTATAAAATATACCAAAGCCTTTCAAATGGTAGAAAAATGCGCAGATGCATATGCATTTCATTTTCATGAACGCATGTTCACGATTTTTAGAACTCTTTTTTCTCCGTGTACCTACCCTAAAATTTTCTTAAATTTCATGAGTTCTTCTTTCCAATGCTTTTTAAAAATGAGCAACTCTCTAAAAAATCGGCGGATTTCGACCATTTTTATTTTTATAATTTTTTTATTTAACTCAAACTTTGTGGGGGCCTTCCCTATGACCAAAGAAGCCATTTTGTGCCATTGGTTAACCCATACAAGTCTCCATACCATTTTGGCAGCTGTTCATTAGGGTGCCCAGAATGTGGTAATTTTTCTCAAAACCTCGCTCCACAAGCTGAATATTGTTCCTTGAGCTATTTTAGGACTCTGGGTCAAATATTAGCAAAATCGGTCAACATTTACCCATTGATACTCAAAGATGGAGTTTGTATGGGAAAAATTTAAAAAATGTATGGAAAATCCAGCTTTCTTACGGTTTGGTCTCCACGGCACGCTACTTCCATCCAAATGTTCCCAAAAGTGAGATTCTCATTAAAAATTCAATGCTCTACAACTTTGTAGAACATACCAAAGCTGTAAAACTTGATCCTGAAAAGTTATTAGCGATTTAAAAAAGTAATTTTTGTATCAAAAACATTTTTTCACCAACTTTAGGCTCGGGTATCAATGGGTTAATCTCAACCAATGTCGCTCAAAATTTACACAGATGCTTAAAATAACCCAAAAAACTGTTTTCCGCTTGTGGAGCAGGGGGTCATTTCTTCTTGGCACCCTACTGTTGATACAAAAATGGTACTTAAATATTCGAAAATCTGTAACCTTTGAAGGATTTTTTTGATCAATTTGGTTTCTTCGGCAAAGTTGTAGGTATTGTTAAGGACTATTCAGAAAAAAATGTTTGAGTTGAGCGAAATATTTACAGTTTTTCGATTTTTAAAAATAGTGACCAAATAGTGAGGCGAAGTAAATTTTTATTGCAGAATAATTTTTGTTGCTGGTTTAGGTAAGTATCCTTTAAATATTTTCTCAAAACTTTCAAAACCTAGAGCTAAAAAAAACAATAGCCTCACAGAACCTCCAACCCGCATCGATTTATCTTCATCTCAACTCACTAAACAACGGTACTAAGCTTCAAACCACAACAACCCATAGACAAATCGGACCCATCACAGCTCTCGAACCCCCACACAAAACCCCTCGATTCAATTCAAGTCCTGCTCCCATTCATTCACAACACCTCCTCCAAGTCAACAGGTGAACTGATTGCCAATGAACCTTACGAAGCGCACCTGCTGCCTCTCTCTTCACAATTTCACCCCACATATGCTAACCTACAACTACAACCGTATTTTGCTTCCACAACCCACGTTGTTGTTCGTTGTTGTCGGCTTGCAGCACTAAATCTCCGGCCAGATAGTTTACCGCCTACATCCTCCACCCACCATTATCGGTTGTGGGCTGAGCAGCCAGACCAGAACCCACTCAACCAGAAGAGCAGGAAGAAAAAGCTGCCAACAAATGAATTGATACCTGTTCTGGTCTTTCTCCTCAATTACACCCTACCACCTCACACATATCTCTATTGTGCAGTCACTTTAACGAAAATCGAGATAGAGAGAGAAAAAAAACTTTTCCCCTCCATCATTGTGTTATCATTTTCAAGAGTGTTTGACTTTTTCGTTGAAAAGTGCCCGGGTTTTAAAGTGAAGGGCGAGCAACTCGAGTCGATCAACTTTTTTCCGGGCAGCAGCTGCCGTGGACGATTTTCGTCAGTTTTTCCTGCATCAACTGCTTCTGTTGTGGGCTTACGATATCAAGGTTGGTGCAGAAAGGCGGAAAAGTTAAACTAGCTGATGAGAGAGCAGATGCTTGAATTTCTGGTAATTTTGAAGTTTCTGAGGTTAAGTTTTTTACTAATAGAAATCATTCCAGAAATGCAAAAAAATAGTAAGTTGCAAAGAGAAGATTTTTCCAGCACGAGCTGGACACTTTTGAATGGGATGTTTTAGTAAAATGACGTTTTCCCGCTTTGGTTTGGCGACCTAAACTGTGTTTAAAAGTATAACTTTTTGTGCCAAGAAGTGCTGAATAGTTCAACTTTTTAGCATTTTTTATGTTGATAAGTATGCCACGGTGAACCTCGTTGTATAAATGTACGACTCGTGCTGAAAAAATCTTCTTTTTGCAATGAGTTCCATACAACATTTTTTGCAATTCTAAAAAAACACCATTTGAATGGAATTATAAGTTAAATATTCACTCAACCGTTTGAATAAAAAAAATGAAGAAAAGTATTACTTTTCGAAATAAGTGCTGAAAAGTTCAACTTTTCAGCACCCATTTCACCCATTTCAGAAAGCTCGTCCAATTTCCTACAAGTTTGTCTTTGACCACTTTTTGATACGATGCAACGGCTTTGATTTACAGTAACTTTTAAATTACAAAATACAAAAATATTTAAATCACTTAAGCCCTTCTCAAATGTCAGGTTTTGATACCATCCATAAACCACGTGGACACTTTTTTGGGAATCTGTTTCTCGAAAAAATGCTCAAAATTATTGATATCGCTATATGGGTATCAAATGGTTGGAATTACGAATGAGAAATCATTTTTCTGAAAACACTCAAAATTTTCACAAAACTACGTAATTTCGAAAAAAATATTCAAAATTTCAGTTTTTACAATATGGGTATGTATTTTCGAAAAAATACTCAAAATTTCAGTTTTTACAATATGGGTATCAAACGATCAGGATTTTTTCATATATTTCGAATGTAATAACAATATTTTTTGGAAATACTCAAAAAAAATCCAAAACTACGTATTTTCGAAAACATACTAAAAATTTCAGTTTTTTACAATATGGGTATAAAACGATCGGGATTTTTTCATACATTTCGAATGTAATAACAACATTTTTTGGAAATACTCAAAATTTTCACAAAACTATGTATTTTCGAAAAAATACTCGAAATTTCAGTTTTTACAATATGGGTATCAAATGATCGGGATTTTTTCATAATTTTTCAACGTAATAACAACATATTTTGATAACACTCAAAATTTTCACAAAACTACGTATTTTTGAAAAAAATACTCGAAATTTCAGTACAATATGGGTATCAAACGATCGGGATTTTTTCATACATTTCGATTGTAATAACAACATTATCTGGAAATACTCAAAAAAATCCAAAACTACGTAGTTTTGAAAAAATACTCAAAATTTCAGTTTTTACAATATGGGTATCAAACGATCAGGATTTTTTCATACATTTCGAATGTAATAACAACATTTTTTGAAAATACTCAATATTTTAACAAAAAAATCTATAAAATGCAACAGTATCACAGTACGAAGACTGTCGACAGGTCAATTTCAACTAATTTGGTGTCGCTGAACCCGAATATGACCATCAAAACCTGTCACGGTGACCTGGGAATGTGTAATCCAAGATGGCGTCCAATATGGCGTTGGTAGAATACTAATTCACTTTAAAACAACATGTAACAGGCTTGTGACCGAGATTTTTTTTGTAGGTACTAGCAATAGTGGCCGACATCTTTAAAGCCAACTTCGGTTTTTTTTTATCTCTGTTCTGTCGGGTACTTTAAAAATCTAGTATTGCCAGATTTATCTAGCAATCTAGCAACCCTGCACACAGGGGATAGGCAACTGAATTGAATTTTTTGCGTTTTCTTCGGATGTTTTGTACTGTTTTTACCTAAGAGTTGATGAAATTAGTTTTTCAATTATTAATTTCAAGTGACTTAAAAATATTTTCTAAATAGTAAGCTTTTCAGCATTTTAACTTAGGGACCATCCATAAACCACGTGGACACTTTTTATAAATCTCAGACCGACCCTCCTCCCCCCACCCTCGTGGACAATTTCCATACAAAAAAATCTTTTTTGTATGGATCATGGACAATCGTTGAACCCGCCCTCCCCCAGATGTCCACGTAGTTTATGGATGGTCCCTTAGTATTTGAGTAAAGACTCCATTATCCGAAGTCCTCGGAAAAAAACCACTTCGGATAATCGAATCAAGAAACAATGTTTTTTTCGTTTTCTTATTTTGGGTGGTTAAGCTCAAATAGGACTCCAAAATTGCTCGAAAATTACCATTCGAAAACTTTCAGGTAAAATGCCATTTATGCCTTAAAAATGTTTGTTTTTTTTTCATTTAGTTTTTGTTAAAAACAAATAAAAAGCTAAATAAGCTGGCCGTTTGACGTTAATAAATATATGCGAAATTTGTGTCTTGAAGTAGTCTTCATCAAACTTCACTTTTCAAAGTTAAGAAAAAGGTCGCAAGCAAAATGTCCAAAACTCAATTGACCGATCGACTTTTAAATACCCTCTCCCTCCTCAATCAATCTTCCTGAACTTCAAACAGCAAGACGACCTTGCCTACACCCTCGCAAAAATCAACAAAAGTTTACAAACCCAAGCAAGTGTAAAGTATAGTTTTCCCGGAAGTTTCCCCAATCCAAGCAAGCCATGTCCATATCCTGTCGTCGTCGTCGAGCTTTACGCCTACTACGATCCCCGCGCGATGACTTGTGAACGGAAAAGACACCGGCGCGCGCTTCTTCCTCCTCCGCGTCTTCAACGTTATTGTTGTCCCCGGGTTGCTGTGGTGAATGTTCGAAACCTCCCCTCCCCTCCCCGAAAAGGAAAACGGTTTTGGGAAAAAGTTTCGCAATTTGTTATTTATAGCAATCAGCGGCAGCGTTATTCATTTTTAATAGGGTGAAAGGTCGGTCGGTGGGGGGGGAGGTCGATGTGATTGTGGTGGCAGCTCCAAAAGTAAAAGTTTTCCGGTTTTTCCGGCCGTTTCTACCACCTCCTGCGATGCAGTAACCTGGCCTCTGCTTGGATTCGAAAAAGTCAAGGCGGAATTGGAATGTCGAAACGATGATGCTGTCGATGATGGGCGAAACAACAATTCTTTAGCACGAGTAAATAAAATGTTATCGAATTTCGTGATGTACGAGTGTTTCATTTTCGATTGGTGGATAAGGAAAGCGAATGTTTAAGTTGAATGGGAAGAATTTTATCTATTTTGGAAGTACATGGCAGGACTTTTAATTAAATTTTCCGAAAAGAAGTCGTAAGAATGATTTAATTAAACTTCATTTGTGATATGTTTCTGCTGAAGTTACGTGACCAATTAATTCCAAATCCCCGCAAATTCTCGAAAAGTTTTCAATCTACCTCATAACTTCATCAAGCCCGGCTGGCTTCTTAAAGCGTACCGTCTTCAAGAGAGATATTAAATCAATTTTCCGGTCCCTGGAGTCATCAAAAATTTTACGTCGCGTTCTCATTCCGGCGGCGTGTCTCGTTTTACAAGCTCCCATTAATCAACATTCATTTCCGTTTTCAAAAACATGAACAACAACCGCAGAACAACCTTGCTCCGATACTGTTGCGCGCTCCCTTTTGTGGGAGGAAAGTTGAAAGCAAAAGGTGGGGGGCCCCTGGCAAATCCCTCATGAAACTGAGAAGGTTTATAATCCAACAAACCGAGTTAATCGTGTTAAGTAGAGAATATGTTTCTGTGAGTGTTTGTGTGCAGACAAGCCAACACGCGGCTGCCAGCAGCAGGAGCCAGGATCAAAATCGAGAAATTACCCTCATTTTATGCCTGAGTAATTGCGCTCTGAGCTGATACTTCATACGTGTAATTAAAAATATTCCCTGCCTGCAAAAAAAAAACGGGACGGGCATAACCTTCATCCATCAACGGCAGCAGCAGCATAGTAGGCCAGGATTGTTTCAACCGTGTTGGCATGAATCGAAGTAGGCGCTTTTCATGAACACCAGAGTGTTGCATGCTGGCTGGCTGGCCGGCCCCCGGTCTACTACGATGATGGCCTGGCTGGCTGCTGGAATGTGTATCGATTTTCCTTCAGCAAAAGAGCGCTCCCGACATTAAATATTGTACAGCAATTTTCAGCAACTCATGTGCGGGATTCCGCAGCAGCAACAGCAGCTGAGGCAAAAATGAGTGGACCGGCTGGCAAGCTGGGTGGAGAGCCCACGAGAAACGGTGTGAAGTAGATTAAGCTGGAATGCAGTGGGACAGGACACATGGGATGAAACACGGTACTTTTAGAGGGAAGTGGTGTCAGGAAAGTTTTTTTTTTACTTTTCTGAAACAAATTTCTATACAAAAACCTAGGCAAAAATATTTACGTTCGCAAAAAAGTCAACAATTTTCTTACAAAAAATAGCTTACATTTATTTGTTTTATTTAATACGTATGCTTATTTTAGTCATTGTCGAATCAGCAATTTGGAATTAAAACAAAGCTTGGCTCCCAAAATAATTTCCGACTGTTACAAAGTAATACACAGATTAAATAAATGAGTAACCGTATTTTCTTAGTTAAATTGGGTACTAAAGCCCTATGTCAATTTTTATGTACAACGGTAAAAACACGATTAAAAACCATTTCTGATCACTTTTTTTTTCATTTTAATGCAAACAAAAAATTTTACAAGACAACATTTTTTCGATGGATCAACTATGGTCCCCTTGGAACGAGCTGTCAAGTAGGAGCTTTTCTGTCAAGAAGGACCGCGAGGTTAATTTTTCAAAATTGATTTAAAAATCCATTTTAAACTTTTTGTGGTCGTACAAAGGGTCATTGCACTAAGAAAAATAAGCTTTATCGCTGGATTGGCTGGAGTGAAAAGAATGGAAGAAAATCCATCATAACAAATATTATGTCTAATACTTGCAATGAAGATAAAGGAAGCATTAAGTTTATTATGTCCGAAGGCATAATAAACAATTATTAATTGTACATTTCCCAGCATTCATTGTGATCCCTCTAATTCACCCCGTACATTTCCCAATGTTGTTATTATATCATATATAAATTGGATATATAAAATAACGCAGCTTGCATATTTGAATGTTATAAGATACGGACGAGACTTTAATTCATCACGAAAATATCAAAATATTTTACCCCGCTGGAAATGTCGTTATGAATCCAACCATCCTATCTGTTTATAATTGGGTCCTAAAATGAAGCTTAGATTATTGTTTACAGCGATAAAGCTTATTTTTTTGAGTACAATGACCCTTTGTACGACCACAAAAAGTTTAAAATGGATTTTTAAATCAATTTTGAAAAATTAACCTCGCGGTCCTCCTTGACAGAAAAGCTCCTACTTGACAGCTCGTTCCAAGGGGACCATAGTTGATCCATCGAAAAAATGTTGTCTTGTCAATTTTTGTTTTGCATTAAAATGAAAAAAAGTGATCAGAAATGGTTTTTAATCGTGTTTTTTATCGTTGTACATAAAAATTGACATATGGCTTTAGTACCCAATTTTCCATGGATGGTATATATCGTACATTTTGATAAAATCTGGGAATTAACAGTAAAAAGAACTTCTGAAGGAACGCTTATGTTTTAAGCCATCGTTATGTTTTAAGCCTAGCGAAACCTTTAATCCTTGGTTTGCCGTAAGTTTGTAAAGTAATATTTTTACAGTTTACATTTAAACAATATTAATCTAATTTCTAGAACCTACGTACAACTTGGTAAACAGCCACATGCTCAGGACGGATCCTGCAGTGCAACTGATAATGATGCTGATTGTGTTCTCCCAGTTAAAACAATTAATGCAGAATATGCAATAATACACAAAAAATTTGATGAATTTCTACTGGATATTGATAAATATAATATCGCACTGCTTCGTATGAAAAAAAGTGTAGCTTTTGAAGGTTTGTATATAGTGCGTCCATCCCGGGAATTCCCGGGACAAAAATCCCGGGATTTTTCCAAAACCGGGAATTCCCGAATCCCAGGATTTTTTAAATTTTGTCCCGGGAATTCCCGAAATTGAAAACAAATCAAATTTTGGATTGGAATTGGATTTGGTTGTGGAAATAGATGAATAGTTGAATACTTAGTACTCGATAAGAATTTTAAAGCATTCAAATTTGTATTCGGCATGTATCAGCATTAATTTGGCTTGTTAGGGAAAATTGCTGAAAATTTAGTTTACAGATCCGCTAAATGCCTTGCGCTCTCAATATTTTCTATTAAATTTTATTTATTTAAAAAAGAATTGGTATTATATTTTCGTATATTCATGACTTGAAACTTGAAAAAAAAATCATATTTAATTATTTCATCAAAAACAAGCATCTGTAGCAAATCAGGACAAAAGTAAGGAATTTAGACTGCTGTTTTAGCCATTTTTTACATAATGTTCTGATTGTTTTGATTGATTTTAGTTATAACAGGAATATTACAAAACAATTAGTACACCGATTTCCAAATTTATTGCTCTAAAATCTCCTGTATCTATTCAGACTGCAGTCCCGATTATCTCCAGTTGGCGGTAGTGACTTAGGGATAATTTTTAAAATATGTTTTAATATAAAACATAAAATTCTAAACTTATCTAAAGTGTTGTTGTTTTAGACAGTTTCAATGAAATTGTTTAAGCTTTTGTAGTCATGTTATATAAATAAATAAAAAAGAAATATATATATAAAATTACGGTTCACTCAAATTCCAAAGCACATCAAAGAGCGATTTTTAATGTATTTTAAGCTATCTTAAAAACTGCTGTCCTTGTTAAGATTGAAGTGTAAATTATCACCAATTAATAGTATTGAGCTTTTTCTGTAATTTTAGGCTTGAAAAACATAACAAATATAACGAAAACATAGATTTTATTACTGCTTCAAAAATTTCCCGGGATCCCGGGAATTCCCGGCATTCCAATAATATTTTTCCCGTTTCCCGGGAATTTCAAAACCCGGGAAAATTGGACGCCCTATTTGTATAGTTTTTCTGTCCAACATAGTCACAACAAAAATCGCTTCAAGAGGTATCATGAGTAAATAGTGGTTATCCCTCTGCTTGAAATATTCTATGGAGCCGAACAACGTTGTAAAGAATTGTTAACTAATATGGTTATACACTAGGGTGGTACAAAATCGAGACCCCGAATTTTACCCGAATTTGGACCACTCTATTATACATCTGTTTGTAATTACTCACCTCCTGTAAATCTTACATCCAATTGGACGTGAAAAGAAAAATTGTGGCGGTGTTACTAATGCCACACCATAGGCTCATTGAGACTTTTTTTTATTTCCAGATAATATAAGCCCTGTATGTTTACCCCTAACCCCGCAATTGAAACGAACAACGTTTTCTGAATACTTAGTGACTAGTTGGGGTGGATATCCACTGGGACCAAAGAATAAAGGTCCAACGTTTGACAATTTGAAAATGCAACAATTACATTCCACTGATTCCAGCGAGTGTCACCCATCGGAAAATAGCATTTTTTGTTTGGAAGAAGATAAAGACTACAACGTTCTCATTGGAGCACCAGCCGTTAGAGGTATTGACTACAATGGATATCGAATTGTGCAATTTTTTATGGCTGTTAACAACTTTAAGGGACTCTATTTGAACGTGTCTGCATATGTTGATTGGATTATAGCAAACATAGAGATATGAAAATAAACGGTTGGTTGCCGCACATTTATTGTTGGAAAATGACATATTCAAAAATTATTACCTTCAGTTATAAAGATCATGTTGGTGAAGCTTTGTACAGACTTCAAAGGATAAACAGAACTACGCAGAGAAGAAATCCAAAAAACTAAAAAAAAATAAACGAAATTTGGAGATATATTGGCTAAATTTAAAAAACACCGTAAATTAAGCATGTATCAAAATTGTTTTAGTCAGTGTTTTCTTTTTGAAAAATCCTAAATATTGGCAGCCCTTCCACGACACCGTAAAACTATACAATGTTCCACCTAAAAACCCTCATTCCCCCAACACAATTCTCGCTCTTCATCAGTGTTGCTCTAAGTTGGCTCCTCTGGTGGTGTAGTGTACATTTCCCTCCACCAAACTGGCTTTAGCACCCGACAAGAGAAAGGCACTCCCCTCCACGGTGGCTGTGGCCCGGGCCGCCACGCCAGTATAAAGCGAATTTATAATTCATAACTCATAAATTCTGACGATTCGCTCGAGTCTCGTGCGCGCGTTGTTCAAATATTTATCCAAGAGTCCTCCGCAGCAAGATTTCCCCCTCCCTCTCTGTTGTTTTGACCCAGGACAAACCTTTTCCTCTTCTTCCTGGCAGGTCACGACGCGCCTTTCAGTCAAAATAACTCTTCTCACTTCTTTAAACAGCTCATTAATCACACTGTTATCAATCACGTTTCACGCGTTGTTTTCAAATCATTTGCTGCGCTCCTAATTTCTCCACAGACAATCAAAGTTGGCACTGCAATCCACACCAAGGAAGTCGTTTAAATCCAAAGAAGTCGTTGATATCGCGCCAAAATATTCACCGCTCACTGCGATGAGCCAGGGTGGTATTCACCCGTTCACTTCTCACGTGCTCACGTGCTCACTTGCATAGACAACACCGTCAGGCTGAAAAGCAACAATCGCGCGCGCGCTCGTTCAAATTTTCCACGGCCTGCTACTACGGCCAACGGCGGGTCGACCACGACGGCGGCGTTTGTTTTGGTTTTTCCAACCCCGACCAAGAAAGAGAGGAAAGTGCAACAAAAAACACACCGCTTTACGAGTACGGAAATTTTTTCGACCGTTTTTCGCTCGCACGCACGACTACGGACGTTCCCTCGCCAACGCTTATATCACAACTAAAGCAATAGGAATTCTTGATAAAACATCCTGATCCAACCGGCAGGACAATCCGTGCAACCGTGCCATGCCGTGTTGGGGGAAAATTTTCACTCAGAGAGCCCGACATTTCCTCTCTCTCCGGTTCCGGCTTGCAGCAGCAACGAGGTGGGTTGGAAAATTCTCTCTCTTCCGACGACCACGCGCACGACGAGAACGGTCGCTCTCATTCATAACAAAAAACAACAACTCATTCACAAACCGGCATCGTGCACTTTCACCACCGACGAAATCATAGGCGGAGCCAAGTTCCACTTGCCACTGCAGAATAAATTGCGATTCCCCACACACGTGGGCAGCCATTTTGTTTCCGCCATTGTGGTAACCCTTCGCTTTGACAGCACTTTGGTACGCTTTGACAGATCAATTTCCACTAATTAAAACATTTAGCAGCCCCCACCTTTGTTTACGATTTTCTCCGCCGACTACGCCACTGCCGAAAAACAAAACACGTGCTGGATGAACGACGAACCCGAATCGAGCCGGTGTGGCGGTGGGACGGTTTACGGGAAGAAAAGGGGCCAAACGAGCCTCTCATGGCTTGACGAGAAACGGGGACCTATTTATAATGCGTCAGATATCGTGTGAAGAGGTTCCCCCGGGTCAGGTACGCGGATGTACGCGGAAAATTTGCGGGAATGTTTGAATGTCTCCTGATTTTGAATTATAACACTGCAAATGACTACAAAACATTATCATGTAAAAGTTCATAAACAGGATTCCGAGAAATGATTTAATGAAAATAAAATCTGGATTTTTCGACGCGTCGGACCTTGCGTCGGACGCAAAACTGGGAAAATGACAAAAAAGCGAAAAAACTAACTATTTTTCACTAAAACTGCGATAACTTTAAAATTTCAGCGATGACCTATACTGCCCATGTTCGCATAATTGTCCCAGATGCAAAAACAGCAAGCTGAGAAAAATGCATGTAAAGTTTGTCCCATACATAAGGCTACGTGTTAAGTTTTCGCGAAAAAACTGGATTTCCCCCTTATTTCTATAACAAAGTACTGGATGTTATAGGGTAGAGGGCCCAGTTTTCGCCCTGCACCAGTTTTCGCCCACCTACTGGATTTAATCTGTATTTAGCTAACTTATACCATTTTTTGGTTGAATTTATTATGCAGGTTTGCATATTCATTCATTTATAGTTCTAATTGAAACATTCCGAGTGAATTTCTATTGTTTATTAAGTTTTTATAAGCATTTAAAAAAAGCCTTATTGCAGCCGCCATATTTTTGTCAATTCCGACTACAGTGGGTAATAATGTTAATGAGGGAAAACAACTCATTTCGTCCGAAAATAATGTATCAGAAAAATTTATTGCTTCACTGCATGTCTGAATTTCCCACTATAATATAGTGATTTACCTGTTTCAAAAGTTTACCAAAGGTTATTTCAATAAAATAAAGTGAGCGATTATTGGGGTCATGAAAAACCATGAGATCCAATTTTCGTCCAGGGCGAAATCTAGTATTGTGTTTTCAGATTTTAGCTAGAACCAGTTTTCGTTTACCATAAAAACTTATCTAATCGCAGCGAAATGTGCTTGAAAATATTTTTGGATCATTCCAGATTATTTTTAAAGGTTAATTATTTATTTTATTTTATTTCATTCATTAGGGTATTTTGGTAAAAACATCAGTTCAAAAATTAACCTAAACTCAGATATGGGACACCTAGCTCAAACGTGGTAAGAGTTTACTGGTACATTGTAGAACAAATTGAGCAAAGGAGGGAAAAGTAGTTACACAACATCTTTCAAAATAGCACATGTGCTTAATATTTTTATTTAAGAGGTACTCGAAGTTTTCTATTGAGTCAATTCGGGAGCGAATGACCCATAGGGTTCAAGTTCCCCTAATAAAATCAACAACAACATGGAACTAATTGTAACTGTGTGCCCTTATCTTGGGTGAAGGGACACATGAGTTCTATCAGGAATTTTGATTAAGTCATATTATATATGAGTGCGAACATGTTTTGGTTTTAGTTAGAACCTCAAAATTAGTGGGATATCTGTTAAAAAAAACAACTAGGGTTTTTTTAATTTCAATTTAAAAATATTACGACAAAATTGTGCACATCAATGAAATTGAGCTTAGGGAACATATTGTGTATCAATAGGAGACCATATTTACTTAGTTTTGAGCCATAATTTTTTTTTCATATCTTGATTTTTGTCGTGGGCTGGTTCCAAGGGTGGGCGAAAATTGGATTTAGGGGGGCGAAAATAGGCACTTCAGAGAACTTTATTAAAACGCAAAATTTCAACAAAAATGAACTTGTAAATGATAAAAACCTTGAGGAAACTTAAAAGCAAATAGTTTGTCAATGTTTTACAACAAGTAGAACCGAAAACCATAAATTGTCATTAAATTCTTGTCAAATTTCTTAGATTCCCACTATAAAGTGGGCGATTTCTGGGTCCTCTACCCTAGGCCCTTTTGAAAGAGCACATGATTTTGAACCAAACTACATCAACAACTCAAAATCGATGAAAATGCATATGGGACATTTATGCGATCAGGGGCAGTATAGGCTTATTTGAGTATCAAAAGCTGCGTATTTTCAAAAAAATTAAAACACAACTTTTGAACAGGTCTACAAATAGAAAATTAGAATTCATTTTCATCGATTCGAATTCTTTGTGAAGCTGTAGAAATTTACAAATTTGATCACTAGACATCCTAACAAATCACTGGAAAGAAGAATCATCTGGATTGGTTGAGTTATGCCCGAGAACCATTGAGTTGAAGTTACCGTTCCAACTTGTTTGGAGCCTTGGGCGTTGGAATGTTAATAAAAAATGTTTAAAATAAATGTTTTGACCAAGTTTTCAATATTTTCCAATTTATATTCTAAACCAGATACGCACTCTGACTCGGAAGATGTCTGTTTTAGTACCCTATACAACATATCAACAAAGTCAAAAATTAAATCTTATACACACTGTGATCAAAAGGGTAGCAAAAATACAAATAATTTCAAAAATATTTGTTGCTGGTTCAAAACCTTTTATAAAATTGAATATTATATTTAAAATAACTATCTCGCTTTAATGGAATGTTTATACTAACTTTCTGTTTATAAGCTAACTTTATGATTTTAGCTTTCCTTTCCACTCAAAAGTGTTAGTCGTTCAATGCCTAAATATTTCCAACATTTTTTTTTGCCTCTCCCAACGATCCACAAATTTTCATTAGCTTTCGATTGCCAAATTAAACTTTTCGCTAAACATAAATTCCTTCGCAAAACTTTTCCCATTTCCCACTTTTCGTGTAAACCATTTCTACCCTTTCTTCAGCAGCGCTAAAGTTCAGCTTGCAAAAAAAAACTCCGAAACAATTTGTTTCGTCTGCTCCGGGTAGAAAGCACCAGAAGCTCGCCCAACGACCAACGCCTGCTCAGATATGCGGCTCTCCTCATCCTTTCAGCTCTGACGTTCTCATCATCGCTCTCTCCCGAAATCCAAGGCATGCTGTGCTGCGATGCTTTCACCCCACGAGTCTGGAAGCATCGAAGCAAGCCAGTGGCCAAAGTGCATTAGACCGCGTTCAACCCGTTCTCCAGCGCCTACTACTGCTTCTAGTTGGTTAGTTCAGCTAGCCCCCGACGGCAGAGTGCATACATTCAGGCGAAATTTCTGCACAGCTCTCCCTTGACGATGATGACGGTGTGTGACTTGGAACGAGGCCACCCCGTCGGTCCGGATATTCTTCGACCATGGATGACCGGCAAATTTCCCGGCCCAAGCTAGCGTCCGGATGTGCAGATGCTGCGGCGGTGGCGTTTCTCGCCGTGCAAAATATGGGGTGATGATGTTGTTTCGAAATTATTCAGCTGGAACAAGTGCTGAAAAGTGCAATGAATTTTTGGCCGAGGTTCGGTGCGAAAATGTGCTCGCGGAAAGGTACGTAACCGACGGGAAGGGAATTTTGAGAAATGGTGTGATCAAATTGAAGTTGAGTGAATCTAGTTTAGTAAGATTATGTATGTGTGCATTTTTATTATATATGTTTTTAGTGACTTGAATTTTTTTAAGCGTCTCTTTAAAAAAAACAGGTGGAAAAGGCATTTTTTCTTGGATTTGCAGAACTGGAAAATTAACTTCTAGTTTTCTATTTTTTATATGGGACCGTATATTAACCACGTGGCAACGAAATAAGAAAATAAGAAAAAAGAATAAAATACTTAAATTAACTTAACCTCTCTGACATAATAATTATAATACGCCAAAATTATAAGGTTGCCAATAATTTTGGCATGGTTTGGTCATGAGATATTGTATGTTGTGAATTACTATTTTAAAGATTTTGAGATCCATTTCTCGGTACACCGATTGATACCACAGACAAACAAGCGTAAACCATTGAATACTTTTACTATAAATCCATTGATCACTTTTTACTAGAGCCATCTAGTTGTAAACGTGCACATTGCTCAAAATGTTTGATAGTGTGAATGCACCAAGTTTCATCAGTTTCATGCAACTATCAAACACGTGTAAATGAGCGGTGGTGAATTCAAATTGGTGGTGAGTTTGAAATCAATTTCAACTCAAATAAATTTCTGACCGATGCAATTGAAGAATTCGACGAGGTTTTTTCCGCTAGGCTCGCTGTTGTTCCAGCGGTGTTCGTAATGACAGCCCCCATACAGTTTGAGTAGTTTTTAGGGAAAAATCGCGTTTATGATGAAAAATCAAGCATTTTCAGAAAAGTGGGGTATTGCAAAGTGTGGCAATTTCGCTAACGATCATAATGCGTGGTGATTTGTAGTGATTAATTGTGACTGGTATTTTATTTAAACGATTTTTCTAAAAAGATGATCGATATTTTGGATAACTTGAGTTAAATGTTGCAAAAGTTAAAAGTAATGATGAAATGGTATTTAAAAGTGTTTAAACTTTACTTTTCTTCCCCTTTGACCAAAATATTGACCTTAAAAATGCATTTTGGTGATTTTTTGGAATTTTTTGGAAAAATTTGAATAACTGGCAATTTTTTGAGAAAATTATGGTAATTATGCTGTAATATGACTCTAATAGTTTGTTCTATCAATAAAACACACATAAGGAGCATTATCAATCAAATAAATCATATTTAAATCAATTTTTCAAAAGATCTTTTTGGTAAATTTGAGGAAAAAACATGAAAAATTAACTCAGCCCCTATGATTTATACATCATTCGATTCGTTTATGCGATTGCCACACTTTACAATAACTTTCATCGACGTTAAAAAATATTTGAAGCAAATAAAAATCAAAAACTGCAAAAAAAAATAATATTTCCAAGCACGCTGTCATTCCGATCATCGTTGCATAGTGCTTCTACTCGCCACCAGGATGCGTGCACGTTTCTGTCGAATCTCTCAATTGAAAAGTGATTTACATCACTGAAATTCAAACGAAAACTGATTGCCGTTTTGTTAAAGTTCTTCGTTCCCAGTTGTATTTTCCTTTTTTTATACTTTTAAAACAAGCTCTTGTAACATAACTAATAATAACATAGAAATTTTTGAAATCGTTTGCTCAGCAGAAGAAAAAAAAACTT
Source organism: Culex pipiens pallens (assembly GCF_016801865.2). Classification (NCBI taxonomy): domain Eukaryota; kingdom Metazoa; phylum Arthropoda; class Insecta; order Diptera; family Culicidae; genus Culex; species Culex pipiens. Next base: position 136,685,012 of record NC_068937.1, on the reverse strand, counting down.
GATCATGAGACGATTATGCGTAAAACGGCAGTGTAGCAGTTCTAGCTAAAAACTTTGTTAAGAAACTAACGCAAAACAAACTGCAATCAGTCGCAAAAGTAGTAAAACCCAACTGTAATTGAATTCAAAGTACAAATAACACCTCTCGTTACCTTTCTCTTGTTACAGCACAGCTCACAGAAAATTAATTTCAAATGGAGCCCTTTTTCCCACCCCCTCAATGTTGAGACCGATGTCGCACCGGTCGGCAGCGAGAAACCTTACTTTGGTTGGTTTATTTTGCTCAATAGAGAGGAGGGATGCGGAAAGTGTTGCTCCCGGGTTGAGAATTCGAAAAGAAATTGAATCTGTGCGAAACAGTTGTAATGAAGCGCGAATCGCAGAACCTTTCCCCTCAACCCTAAAACCCTGAAGATTTCTTCGCGTTGCGATGGTTCAAATGAAAGCACACAAATGAAAGAGCAAAACGGGGCAAAAAGTTTTCCCTCAATCAATTTGTCATAAAAAAATAATTCCTCTCTTTTTAAACACTCTTTTCACTTGGAATACTTTTGCGTTGCAGGATCGAACGTTGGGGGAACCCTAGAAAAATAAGGTTATAATCTTTGTGAACACAATATTACTTATTAAAAAAATAGATTTCAAGCCCAATAATTTATGTTGTTTTGTTATTTGAAATTAAAAAAAAAACTAGTGTTATGATATTTTGAACATTATTTTTTCCTTTTTCTCGGGACACCAATGTTACATCCAAAGGACAACATTCCCCCCTCGTAGAGCAAAAATTTCTACCAAGAAATCTCCAAGAGGTAGTCAACATGCAACACGTTGATTGTGGCTGAATTGAAATGTCGCGGTTTCCCACCACCAACCACAAACACCGCTGTTCGCTGCCACCACCACCATTCGTGTGGTGAAAGATCTGAAGATTCAATTTCCCTACACCAGTTTTGTGGGGAAATCGTCACCGCCCACCACCTCCCACCCAAGACGATTGGCGCACTTTTTTTCTCTGTTTAATTTTATTCATTTTTGGTTAAAGTTGAAAATGGGAGAGGTGTGAGAGGTAAAATTTGGGCACCATCCGGATAAAATTTAATCGCGGAAAATATTTTTTTAATATCCTGGCAACGTCCGGCGTTCGAGTTTTTCCGACACGAAGATTTTTGGCGCGTTAATTTTTTTTGTTTTTGGTGGATTTTCTGCCAGGTTCAAGGTTGTTGCGAGGGGATTAAAATTCGAACGGCACGAGAATGGTAATCCGATGATAACAGATGGCGCTGCCTGTCTGGATCGTCGGGATTAAAGGGAATACAATTCTATCTTGGTGCAAATTAGGTTCGAATGGGGGGAAAGAATTAGATGATGATTTTTTTTACGATAAACAGTTGTGCACTTGTCTACATCCGTTTTTCACAACAAAAAATTAAACATATAGCGATCTCTTTAATTATTTATAAATTTTTATTTTTTTCATCTCTACGTTTAGCTTTTGAATATTTTCATTAAAAAAATACACAGTTCAGATTCGTTTATCCCAAGGCCTTGGAAATAATTCACATCGAATAATCGAATCACAAAAAAAAAACGATTTTTCGTTGTTCTTTTTTTGATTGCCGAGCTAATGTTAAGACCCCTAAATTACAAAGCAAAAAAGTAGGAATCTAACTGCGAGTAAAATAAATTTTGCATTATTTTATGAAATTTTATGTAATATTACACCCAAACATATGTAGCCCACCAGTATGGGAAATCTACTTGACCGAAATGTCAAGCTCATGTATGCGTTTATCCTTTCCATTCTTCACCGGTTTCATGGCCGAGCGGGCTAAGACGCCGGTCCTTACAGTTGGTGCTGAGTTTGAATCCCGTCGGTTGCACATTGTTTGTGTTTACAAAAATTGTAAATGCAGTGTGCAATATTAACCTTCCTAAGGTGTTAGGGTCTATATGACCCAGACGGCTTATTAAATGTGCTGTAACTTTTATTCATTCTAACTTAAAGACTTGAAACTTTCTGACTTTTCCTAACTTTGTAAAATAAACATTTTGCAACCGGAAGCAACCTCCAGTGCCACCTAGAAAGGGCGCTACAAAAAAACTTACGTTAAAGGTGTTAATGGGTCTCTCATAAGTTTTATTAGATTTAGCAATGGATTAATGCATAATAAACTATATATAATCTCTAAAATACGAGTCATACGCTTCGGAACAGGTTGCATGCCATTTGGACCATATCTGGCCACTCTGGAACCGGTTCCGGATACCCTGGAAGTGGCCAAATGGCTATTTTGGTAATAACCTATCGTGCGACATATCAAACTTCATGGAATTACAAGCCATGCACACTAGAACCAGCAAAAAGCCAATTGGACCATATCTGCTCACTCCGGAACCGGTTCCGGATACCCTGGAAGTGGCCAAATGGCCATTTTGGTAATAACCTATCGTGTGACATATCAAACTTCATGGAATTACAAGCCATGCACACTAGAACCAGCAAAAAGCCAATTGGACCATATCTGCTCACTCCGGAACCGGTTCCGGATACCCTGGAAGTGGCCAAATGGCCATTTTGGTAATAGCCTATCGTGCGACATACTAAACTTCATGGAATTACAAGCCATGCACGCTGAAACTAGTAAAAAGCCAATTGGATCATATCTGGCCACTCCGGAACCGGTTCCGGATACCCTGGAAGTGGCCAAATGTACATGGCTTGTAACTCCATGAAGTTAGATATGTCGCACGATATGCTTTAACCAAAATAGCAATCTGGCCACTTCCAGAATATCCGGAACCAGTTCCAGAGTGGCCAGATATGATCCAAATGGCATGCAACCTGTTCCGAAGCGTATGACTCGTATTTTAGAGATTATATATAGTTGCATTAATCCATAGCTAAATCTAATAAAACTTATGAGAGTCGGTTTGCCGGAAAATTTGTTCCTTTGGAATCGATTCCCAGAAACCAAAGTGGCCAAATCGGGTCCGCATAGCACAGGTGCCTTTCTAGACATCCATACCTTTCATTTGCGTCCGAAAGAACGAAAATCGGTTGCAAAATGGATTTTTGCCAGCATTTTCAATTCCGGGGTCATATAGACCCCTTAACACCTTTAACGTAAGTTTTTCTTAACATCCCAGGAAGATTAAGTGTATTTTTTCGCAAAGGTGATGTGTATGCTTTTTCATGCGATTTTACCATTGGATTTTTTGCTGAGTACGCTAAGTGATTTGAGAATTTGAAATCCAAGATGGCGGCTAAAATGGCGGTGATAAAGTATTGAAAAAATGTATTTTGTAATTTAGAAGGCAATAGGCAAATTTGACTAAAATGAGGTTGCAGAACTTGAATTTGAGGTTGAAAGTAAGAAAATATAAAAAAATACAAAAAAATATTAAGATTTGATAATCTGAAGTCCCAAACTTTGGATAATCTAGTATGGACTATAATAAGAACATTATTGAACTCATGTGTATGTACTCGATAAAGACTTCCCAGATTTTCAACGAAAATTGACGGAAACTGCGAAAAAATTAGCATTTTTGAGTCAATTTAGTTTGTCCTGATAATAAAAAGTTAAAAAAAGGTAAAAAAGATTATTTTAGTCCCCAAAATCTCATTTTTTTCATATGAAAAAAACTAATTATGCAAAATAGCTTCTTTGGACATAGGGAAAATAAAAACAAAAAAAATCGGTTTGCGAAAACTCAAAATTGGTAGTGCAGTTTATTGAACTCTGTAATGAGAATTTGGTGAGAAGTTCTAAGCAAGTTAAAAAATGCTTTCAATACCTCTAGATTTTTTTACATTATAACATCCTGATTCTGCTCCGACTAACTTTTTCCAGCAAAGCCACTAAATTTACATTTTCAACATATTCTGAAACCTTTATTTTATCCTACCTTCAATCCCCAGTCAAGTGTCTGTTCATACTAACGCAAAGTAAGTTAATTCGAATTAAAGTGGATCCCCATTTTGCTCCCTCACCGCACGGGGGGAGGCCTTGGCATTAAAGTAATCCACCCCAGGCTCGAGCAGCCTACCCAAACTTATCCCGTCTAACGACCTTACAGGACGGATTCCCTGGCTGTGTTGTCTTTGCGCCAAACTTCGACACCCAGGAAATCGGTCCCTTTTTTTCGCAGTCTGGGACACGGGTCGAATTGCGAATTTTTCCCTCCCTGTGTAGTAAAACTTTCCTCCGGAAGTTGATCCCGATTTCCGCGCGCGCTCGTGTTTGAGGCAGTCAGTTTGTGTGTGCTTGTGCTATCCAAACACCATCATCATATCGAGAGTATTGACGAGGGGTGGTCCACACACAAGAAAGTCTTCTCCGAGGGTTTTTTTTTTCGAGAGTAAATATTGACTGAGCCTATTACAAACATAGCGCCGGATCCGGAACTGCTCGGCGGTGTGCAGCAACAGACTTTGCCACCAGTTTGTTTACGATGGATCTTTGATGGGTGGAGGAGCGAAAAAAAAAGTGTGGCCCCGACACTCTCGAAAGGGCTGTGCTCGACCACGTGGCGGGGGACCCTCTTTTGGTCAAATATTTGATTGATGTCGGTGTTGGAAAAGAAATAGCACATGGTACAGACACAAACAAACAAACACAAACACACATACACTTGTGTTCTGGATAAATATTGACGAAATTATGTCGGACCCTTTTTGGTGTTGTGTTTTGTGTCACAGCAATGAAATTCGATTCCCAACCCATTAAACGAAACCGACATTATATTGGCCAGGCATGACGATAAATGTGGAATGATTAGATCGTTAAGCCTTTCAACAATCTACAACATTTGATTTTATGTCGAATAAAGCATTTTGAAATAATTGAAAGCTGCACCTTTTATCTTCGAAATTAAATAACAACTTGAAAATATAATTTCCTTTCACTGAGGTTTCAATCCAATAGTAATTTCCCATAAAGTCTTTCAAAAAGGCTTGTTCATATTTTATGGAATAGATTTTGAATAGAAGATAACGATTTATGATTTTAAAAACCCGATTTAATATCACCAGAGGTGAAATAGAGCCTTTCTTACAAAATAATGAAACTCCGAGAAATATATTGGTGCAATTAATTGTTCAAATTTGAAAAAAAAATTTGATGTTCAGTACTTGATTTTGTATAAAACCAAAAATTTAATAGGAAAAAAATGGGTAAAAACACTAATATGGCTTTTTCTCTGGAAATACATTTTGGAAAAGCTTCAAATTTTGGGCCCAAGCAATTTATGGCGCATGTTTTCGAATGGCTTTTTGTTTGAAACTGAATTCGTTTAATTTGACAGTGTTATCTGTAAAATAGTCCAAAAAATACCTCTAAAAATGCCTTTGACCACATTTACTGGTCGAAAATTGTGAATCGAAAAATAAAATGTTCGTCTCCGACCCCACGGCTACAGATCTGAAATAAAAAAATTGTGGGTTTTACGAGCGGTTTTCCAGTGATGGAAGACACAAATTTTTAAGAGCGGATACAGACATCGCTCATGTATTTCAGAAAAAGAGCTCTTAAAAATAAGACTTTGAGTTCCGGGTTTCGGGCCAAAATTCAATCGAAAGAGCGCATCTAAACCTTCAATTTAGTAATAGGATTTTTTCCTGGGACTAATCCTCGCCGTGCACGATATTTTTAAGATTTCTGAGAAAAGCGTTTTTCCAAAAGCAAACCTTAAACCTTTCTTTTGTAAGAAAGGCAAAACACACCAAAATAATCCTAAATAAAAAGGAAATACAGTTCAGACTCGATTATCCAAAGCTTCGATTATCCCAAGTTCGATTATCTGAAGTTTTGTATGGAACATTGGATAATCGAATCACGAACAATAATATTTTTTTTGTTTTTTTTTTCTTTTTCTTGTTTAAAACATATGTAATTCTCCGCCAACTCACACAGCAGTTGCCCCGACCCCACTTCGATTTGCGTGAAACTTTGTCCTGAGGGGTAACTTTTGTCCCTGATCACGAATCCGAGGTCCGTTTTAAGATATCTCGTGACGGAGGGGTGGTACGACCCCTTCCATTTTTGACCATGCGAAAAAAGAGGTGTTTTTCAATAATTTGCAGCCTGAAACGGTGATGAGATAGAAATTTGGTGTCAAAGGGACTTTTATGTCAAATTAGACGCCCGATTTGATGGCGTAATCGGAATTCCGAAAAAACGTATTTTTTATTGGAAAAAACACTTAAAAAGTTTTAAAAACTCTGCCATTTCCCGTTACTCTACTGTAAAATTTTTAGGAACATGTTATTTTAAGGGAAATTTATTGTACTTTTTGAATCTACATTGATTCATTTTTCATTTAGAACAAAAAATTTCATTTTAAAATTTCGTGTTTTTTTTCTAACTTTGCAGGGTTATTTTATGGAGTGTAGCAATGTTCTACAAAGTTGTAGAACAGATAATTACAAAAATTTTGATATATAAACAAAAGGGGTTTGCTTATAAACATCACAAGTTATCTCGATTTTACGAAAAAAAAAGTTTTGAAAAAGTTACATTTTGAGTTCCTCTTTGTTTCGTCGTCCTTGTCTGTCGCGGGTGACGATGAACGGCCATGAATAACGACGACCAACTTTTTCAAAACTTTTTTTCGTAAAATCGCGATAACGCGTGACGTTTATAAGCAAACCCCTTAGGTTTACATATCATTTTTTTTTAATTTTCTGCTCGTCAACTTTGTAGAACATTGTTACACTCTAAAAAATAACCCTGCAAATTTTAAAAAAACACGAAACTTTAAAATGAAAAATTTTGTTCTAAATGAAAAAAATAACCTTCTGGGTCAATGTAGATTCGAAAAGTACATTAAATTTTCCTCAAAATGATATGTTCCAAAAATTTTTACAGTCGAGTAACGGAAAATGCCAGAGTTTTTAAAACATTTTTAGTGTTTTTTTTTTCGATGAAAAATACGTTTTTTCGGAATTCTGAGTACGCCATCAAATCGGGCGTCTAATTTTACATAAAAGTTCCTTTGACACCAAATTTCTATCTCATCACCGTTTCAGGCTGCAAATTATTGAAAAACACCTCTTTTTTCGCATGTTCAAAAATGGAAGGGGTCGTACCGCCCCTCCGTCACGAGATATCGAAAACGGACCTCGGATTCGTGATCAGGGACAAAAGTTACCCCTTAGAACAAAGTTTCACGCAAATCGAAAAGGAGTCGGGGTAACTTTTCCCGATTTCGTGTGAGTTCGTAGAGAATTACCCACATCAAATTCGAGCTCTGCGACCCCATTTCAGTCAATTTGAATAGTTGATTGCCTGTTAAATAATAAAATGCATTTTTTTTTTCAATATTTCGTCACCGCCATATTGGCCGCCATCTTGGTTTTACAATTTTTAAATCACTTTAGCGTAGTTTAGGGGTCATACTTTAAAGCTCGACATTCAAAAACTAGACAACGATTTTGTTTTTCTTTGTTCAATTATCCGAAGTGAAATTTTTCCGAGGCCTTCGGATAATCGAGTCTGGACTGTAAATATCTTTTTTCAGGATTTCCAGAATTATTTTCGTTATTAAAGTACGAAACAGTTTTTTCTTGTGTCAGTGATTTAATAAATTGAACCATTTGATTTGTATCCAACAACTTTATTTAAATAACATCGTGATCCACATTAAATTGATTTTAACACACACTCGATTCTAAATTCCATCACTCGAACACGCCATTGAACCATGAATGGATCCATTTTTTTCATACGGTTCAGCCCTTAAAATTTTACGACCGGAACGACGCTCCAGAGCTGAGCCGATCCTGTAGGGGAAGGTGGGGCAAGACGACCATATGGGGCAAGAGGAACAATCGCTCGTACGGCCGTAATTTTTACAATTTTGATTATTTCCAGTATGAGGAATTGTTGCTAGCAATGCATTTAACTGATTCTAATACCACATAACCGCCAAAACGATGTAAACGCCACGGGGCATAAGATTTAATGAAGTTTTTTTCAAAACCTTTGTTTTCTTATAATATTGGAAAGTACAAAATAAAGCTTAGGGTTCGTTTTTAGGCTCATTTTATCAAAATGCTATTTTTCCTAGATCAGTAATGTCCCTACCAATGACATACACCTATTAAAAAGTATGATTTATCTTTTGGTTATTTTTGTTGAGAGCTTTTAAAAAATCTTGTTCAGGTGGGGCAAGTGTACCATATGGATTTTTAGTATGGAAAAAATTACGAATTGCTGCAACAACATACTTTATTGGGAAATAAATACATGAAAGTACTTAAAAACTGATAAACAATTGTTAAAAAAAAAACGTCCATACAAAATATAGTGATAATATGAAAATTTACTTTTTATCATCTAAGTAATATTTTTTTTCGTAAAAACGATAAATTTTTTAGTAAAATATTATTATTTAATCTAAAAATTGGAAGAAACCTTTCAAATACATTCTAATCTGATGTATCTAAGTGATAACAGTTCAATTGTTAGCAAATTAACATGTTTTTTTATGCATTGTTCCTCTTGCCCCAACGGGTTGTTCGTCTTGCCCCACTAGTTGAGTAGAACGTACGGAAAATCAAAAATTTTAAAATCGATTTTTTACATTAATAAACAGGATTTTTTTAAAACTTTTTCTAACAAAGTCTTAGTCAAGACCTAGAATAAGATGATTATAATAAAATCCGACAGATTTTTTAACTTTTTAATGGGTTATAACGAGCATTTCCTTAGCTTGTTACACTTGCCCCACTTTCCCCTACGCCAACTGCACGACGGCAAAAAGGGCCAGCCCAGTAGATCAACTTTACTATCCCGGGGAGCGAAAGGTACAAGTGATGTAAATCATAAAACTGACAAGTCCATTCAGTTCTCGCTCTATTCATGCCGTGTTCCTGCTGCGGTGTGTGGCCAAGGATCAACCATTTTCAATCTCATTTCCCCCAACCCCTTCTTCGTTCTATATAGCAGCCAAGTTCAGCATCCTTTCGGTTTCTGGTCCTGGATCCTGGACTGAAACCAGAGAAAGGAACACTAAAAAAAGTTCTCGACACCAACCAAAAAAAAAAATAGGAGGACCATGCAATTGTTGGTACCTTTTGCACTGAGCGCAAATTTTCAAATGCAAATGAGAAACAAACGATCGTTTGGTTTTATGAAATAATCAATATTTGGACGGCGAGATGAGCATGCTAAAGTGAGTCTGGGAGGCCGAGAATCTCCCGAAGGGGGAATCATGATGGTCGGTATTATTGTGCCCCTGTTGGGGTAGCTCATCTGCGGTAAATCACTTAAAATTAATGAAAAAACAAATTTTCGAAATAAAAATATAATTATATTTGCTTGCATTTGTGAAATACAAAAAAAAAATCAAATGATAAAAAACCTAAAATCAACTAAATTTTCCCAACACTGCCAGCCAGCAAATCCATTGCCAGCCATCTCCAAGGTGGGCAGCGAATGACCGAAAGGTTAAAACTGCCGGAAATAAATTAACTAACAACAACAACAACATCTCCAAGGTCTCGTTTTCCTCTTGAGCACTCAAAACGCTGGCTGGAAAGCCGGAAAATTGAAATGAAACTCGAGCATCATTCAATTCATTTTCATTTAGCACCCACTTCACTTGGCACCGTGTCTCGAACAAAGTGGGGCGGAGGGGGGAGAGCCAAATTCATCATCGCCGCGATGGAAAAACGAATGGTACGGCTGTGGAGGGGGCGGTAAAGTGGCTCAACAACAGCTCAGAAGTGCAGAACTCTGGCCTTGTTAGCTGCTGTTTGATATGGCGAATGAAAGGCTTTGGTACGTGTATGAAATACATCTTGTCTTTGTTTTGGTGGTACTTTTGGGGGAGGCGAAAGTTGTTATTTAGGGCAAGAATTTTGGGCTTTCGGAGTGGTTCTTTCAAGATTGAAGGTTTTGAGCTAGTTTAATAAAATTAGACGAAATTGGAGTAAATGGTTCATAATATACGTTGCTTGATATAAAATTGTTTTTAATATTTTTGTATTTGTCCCTCGAGCTCAGTTGAAAAAAAATTCAAGTTTCAAACTTTATGTTTTTTTAAACTTAAAGCAAAATAGTGTAAACATTTAGGTAAGCTAGAATCTACAATTTTCTAAAAGATATAAGAGTTAATGCTACTTTGCATCAATTTACATGTCTGTTTCCCATTTCCTGTTCTTAAAATAATATCTTTGTTTGAGTTACAGCTACAGGAAAAATAAACATCGAACAACAATTCAATTCAGTTAACAAATAATTGTGAAAGTTTTTCCAATTAAAATATAAACTTGTCCACGTGGACAACGAATTTTTAAATAAAAAAAAATATTCTCATGGGGATAATTATAAAAAAAAATCTATCATTTTTAGAGGTGGGTAAAATCGCTCTTTTTTAGAAGCCGCTCATTTTCGCTCACTCATTAAAAAGAGCGGCTCTTTTGAACGGCTCTTTCGCTCTTTAAAAAAAATGAAAATGCTTGTTTAAAGCATGGTGTGATTTTTTTAAAGGTTTTTCATTGGATTGTGATAAATTGTTTGAGAAAGCTAAAACGAAAACATTTTCTTATAAACTATAAATATTGGCGGTCCCTATGTTCAGATGTAAATTCGAACCTAAACCGTCGAATGCTTGGATGGGGAGAGTTGAGAAACTTAAATCTTGGATTTTGGAAACTTAAATCTTTAATTTTACGAAATTGCTTGGAAATTGCGTTTATTTCTGCTGAAATTAGACAAATGCAAATATTCTATTTTAAGACAATATTCACGAATTCTTCCTAGATTCTGATTTAATTGATAAAGTCTATAAATGTCATAGTTCATTCGGGTTAGAGGATTTTTTTAAATGATCTCATGGGCTTTTTTTTGGTTATATTTTTATGATGGGCATTTTAAAATGTTTAAATTTTGAATTAGAGCAATTTTAGATAGATCTCTACGATTAGTTGTGCAGTGAAATTTTTTTTATTTTGTTTAGAAAATCATTCAGCATTAGTTTTGAAGTAATTTCAAAGAAAAGAAGAAAACTGAAAATATGGGTTGAAATACTTTTAGTGGTGTTCAAATATTGACTACTTGGAGTCTTTCAATGTATTGATAAGAAAGTTGCAACAGACTCCTTCAACGAAATATGTCGATTCAGCACTGAAAAAAACGAGAAATAAACCCTCTTTAGTAAAAAGTAAATCTTTCCCAGTTTACAAAGCATTTACAAAGCGAATTCAGTGGCAGTTCCATTCTCAACTTAATGTTAACATGTTATGGTCAATGTTAACATTCCATAGGTCGCCTAAGCAATCGAATCCAGAAGAGAAACGATCACCAGCTGTGTTGGTCCGAGCCAGGATTTGAACCCCGATCTACCGCTTACTAGGCGGAAGCGTTACCAATAGGCTACGTGGCTCGGTACCCTCTTTAACTTGCCGTTATTTTCTTTTAAAGTTCTAGAAAAAGTACACCGTGGTACAATTTTGACAAATTTGGAATTAATTTATAAGCATTGTACAATTGAAATTAAATTTTCAATACTCAAAAAAATATTATTAATATTATAATTTGTTGTAATTAAAAAAAAATCAAATTCAAAAGAAATAATTGCGAAAATATTTACATCTTGTAACGGTTCTTTCAAAAGACCATAGTTTCAAAAAGAACCCCGGCTCGGTCGTTTGTTATTTTTAGTGAACCGGCTCTTTGAGCGGTTCGCTCTTTTTTTGCCCACCTCTACTTATTTTGCAAATATAACGGATACGAAGATATTTTTAGTCAAAATTTACAAAGTTCAAAAAATTTGGCTCGCTGAATCAAATTAAATTAATCTTAAGAAAATGGAAAAAAGAAATAAAATAGAAAAAAAATGTTCTCCAGAAGTCAGTTACCCAACATTTCTTTGAATACATTATAAATGATCTTACTTCGACTATCAAATTACGGCTGTTTCACAATTTCAATGGTTAGCAAAAAATTGCCAACGATTGGAAAGTTTTCTGATTCCGTGCGAATTACCATATGAAATTCGGTAAAATAATTGACTAACGAAAGTATGATTATTATTCAATGGCACTCCATGATTGACCGTGGCATGTAATTTGCCACCGCAGAAATCAGATTTCATCGAATCAAAATAACCCAATAAAAAGCGAAATCAACCCTCCCCGTCAACTCCACAACAGCAGCACATAAATTGAATTTTATCTCATCCCCCTGTTCGGAAGTATGATGATGGACATTCCAGTCCACTCGATGTCACAAACAACCGGACCCGAAGCGCGCGCACCAATCACGCAAAGTGACATCAAGCAAATAGATCAATTACCACTGCCGCCGCCTGGATGTATGCTGTAGCCGATAACATCTACATCAACGTCGAAAACAGCAGCAGATTCCGGTGTGACGACAAGTGAGGCCGATGTTGGTTCGTGTGGCATTCTAGATTAGCCGTGTAATGGCTAAATGATTGTTGAGTTTAGGTAAACACGATTAAGCGTGTGAGCGGTCGAGAGAGTGAGTCAGTGTACGAAGATGGACGAATAAAGCGGTGCATTGAAAACCGCATTATTGTGTTTTATTATAAGCTTGAGGATATCACATTGGCGATCCTGCCATGATGATTTTTCCCTTGTTTTGTGAAGAAGAGTAGTGATTGAGTCTGCAGTGTTGTGTTTTTGTGAAAAAGGAGTGAATTTGTTGATTTGCACGCGTAAGCAAGGAAGGATGAGTGGTTGCGGAGGAGGAAGGCGAGCCGTGTCGAGCTGTGTTTGGTAGCAGTAAAGGAGGTTTGAGGAGTTGAACGGGTAAAAGAGACAACTGTGAGTAGGGTGACTAAGACTAAGGAGGGAAAGGGGATTTTTCTGGAATTGAGCTGGGAGTTTCATTTATTGTAGTTTAGTGTTTCGCGGCCGTCGGCTCAGCGACCGTCGAAATAGGCTGCGGGCCAGACACGGGCAAGGAAAGTGTCAAAACTCTCCCCCCCCCCCCCTCATTTCGTCTCACCATCCAGCTGCAGCTTTGTTGATAAACAAACGAAGCGCGTGGTCGCATGATAGCGGCATCCTACTTTGACGTAGGATTACGTTTAAAATTATAAAAAAAATATCATCAAGTTTATGAAATTGTGAAAAAAAACTTGGCCGAACTATGGCAACATAGGCCAGTAACGTAATAAATACAAAAAAAAATGATGGCGGCATCGAGCAGACCCTAGGGGTGTTCATATTGTTACAGAAAAAGAAACTATTTAAAAAAAAAGAAGATAAATTTTAGGCTGAATCAAAGGTAAGAACAATTGAACAATTACTACTGATGTTGGAGAAGTGATTTGGGACCAAAGTTTTAATCCATACATTTTCTGTGAATTGAACATTTACACACCAAATGGGAATCTCTAGGCTTATCCACCGCCGTTTCCAATGACCGTGAGAAAATGCAAAAAATCCAGCTATCAGCTAAATCCACAATATTATGAGCAATAATGAAAAATGAATGTTTTTATTTCTAACATTATTTACCGGTAAAGATAAAAAAAAATTCTAAAGAGTGTCGTGTAAACGTAATATGTCATTTATATTTGTATCAGATACGGCAACCTGTTAGTGTGCACTTCAGATCAAGGAAGAACTGAGTCAAGGGAGAGACTAAACGAAAGTTATACGAAAAAAAAAAATGGAATTTGAACGAGGGGAACAGCATCTAATTTCAACGTGCCTCTAATTTTGCCATATCAGCATTTATGCAGTTTGTTTTGATGGTAAATTAATAATAAATTTATGATATCAAGGATATTTAGCATTCTCGGCAGAAGTCAATTAAATCAATTAATTGGTGACGAAGCATTATTTAAGGTTAAAAATGTGTCTCTATTCAATTTCTATACATTTTAAAAATGAGAAATGGAGGGAGTGTATGAGTTATTAAGAAAACATTTAGCGAGTTGTGTTGACGTGTTTTGGAAAAAGATATAGATCAAGATTTTAAGTTAGAAATAGATATGCTTCGATTTTTTTTATGTAATCAATGTCAGAAATGGGAAAAAATGAATGGCTCCTGTTGTTTTAACAGCAACGGCAAGCAGCTGATAGGTACGATTCATTGAAATTTTGTATGAAGGGGAAAAGTCAGTAATATTGGATAAAAGGAACCTAAATAGAGAAGTTTTATTTTACTGCCAAATTTAACTAATAAATATGATTAATAAATATGAAAGGGTTACATAAACAATTGCGCCAAGTTGTTTGATTACAGGTTTATCTAAATATAGTGAGTTTGTAATTTTTCTATCTTCGAATAAAGGATAAAAGTATTCCAACTGTTCTGGTCAAGTAATGCATTAATTACCGATTTAAATTTTTACGATGAAATTTTATTAGATTCGATGGGAGAACTATAAGACCAATAAATGAGCTGGAAGTACAGTTCGGTTATATTGTTTAAGGAAGTTTCACAAGAAAGCACAGACAAAGCATGGAAAAAACCGAGAGATATAGTTAAAAAAAAACAATGTTTTTCGAGTTTTATGGCGTTAGATTGAATACACGATCATTCGTTTAAGTTTCGCCTATATGAATTTCAGGTAGTTGGGTCAAATTTGACTAGTTTCCTGCTATAACCAAAGTGTTTTTAAGAGTTAAGAATGGAAGTCTTGGTAAAAAAAATGCAATTCGTTTCAAAAAGAGTCGGGTTAGGCCCATGACCAGCAAACAAAGAGTTGAAAAAGAAAGTGGATTCAGCCCATAACCTGCTTGGAAAAAGAGGGTTGCTGACAGTTGAGTCGGGTTCAGCCCAAGACCAACTTAAACTATCATGTGTTTGGAAAAAGTGGGTTTAGCCCATGGCCAGCGAAATCCAAAAGTGTTGAGTCGGGTTTAGCCCAAGACCAACTTCAAACTAAAGTGTGTTTGGAAAGAGGAGTCGGGTTTAGCCCATGACATTCTTAAAAAAAAAGAAGAGTTTCTGACAGTTGAGCCGGGTTCAGCCCAAGACCAACTAACGTGTTTGTAAAAAGATGGTGGGTTTAGCCCATGGACAGTGAAAGCCAAAAGTGTTGAGTCGGGTTTAGCCCAAGACTAACTTCAAACTAAAGTGTGTTTGGAAAGAGGAGTCGGGTTTAGCCCATGACCTTCTTAAAAAAAATGAAGAATTGCTGACAGTTGAGCCGGGTTCAGCCCAAGACCAACTTAAACTAGCATGTGTTTGGAAAAGATGGTTGGTTAAGCCCATGGCCAGCGGAAGCCAAAAGTATTGAGATGGATTTAGTCAAAGGTTAACGGATGTAGAAAGTGTTATGGAAAAATGAGACTGGTTAAACTTATGACCAAATATCTTAATCTGAAGTGATTCTTCAAGTCAGTCGTTATAGTTTAAGTTAATAATAAATCAAGACACGGATTTGGATGAAATCAAGATAAATAAATAAAATCACCCTAAGGTACCTGTATGAACAAAAAACAAATTGAATTGAAAAAAAACATATATATTAAAAAAAAACTTGAGGATTAGAAGTAACATGCACATGAGTTATTTAAAAAAAAACTTAACGGATAAAATGGTTTGATATTACAGAGAAGTATAGATTGTACACAACAGAATAAGTATTCCAAATGGATTGTGACGTATTCACAATTGAGTCCTAAAATTAAGCTTTGATAGAGTTATTTACGTGCGCAAGTATTCTATACGTATTGTATTCTGTATCTGTACGTACACGGAAAAAATAAGTTAAATCTTAGATAAAATAGTTAAATAGTTGATCTATCGTTAAAATAACAACCTTGTCAATTTTTTGTTTTCGTTAAAGTAAAAAGTGTAGTAAAAGTAAAAAAGTGTTTATAAATGGTTTTTACCGCTGTACATCAACAATTACATTAGGCTTTTGGAACCTATTGACAGTCCATTAAAACGTAAGGCAAAATAAATGGCTCACATGATAGGGAGATGGTTACAAGTGTTTTCAACTTTTTTCTATATGTGAGATGGTTACACGTGCTTTCAACATTTTCGGAAAAAGGCGAGACGTGGTACCCGAGTTTGGCTCTATTGTGAGTTGGTTGTGGATTAATAATGGCGATAAAAAAAAAGAGTTTTATTATTGGTCGGGTAGAAGCAGGAGATAGTGGAAGATAAATAGCAATTTGTCCTGTCTCGGTAGAGTCGCTGTTTAAGCAGTTGGACTAACAATCCAAAGGTCGTCAGTTGGAATCCCAGGGTGGATGGGAGAATAGGTGTAAAAAGAGGATTTCAATTGCATCAACAATCAAACCGTCGGAAATCTGGTTTTGAGTAGGAATCTCGCAATAGAGAACGCCAAGTTAATGCTGTTGAGCGAACAACCTTATTTTTTAAATAGAAATGTGTATAATGTAGGAATTTGGACATCATTTTACTTATACCTGGATGGATATGTCAATTAAAAAAAAAAACCAACGATAGTTCTTTGTTAGTTTAAAATGTAACTGATTTTCTAGTTCTCACAAGGAAAACATCCTTGAAGAGTATGGGTGCTGGCATTTGCAACGTGGATTCAATTCAATTTTTACTCAACTAATGTTAACATACTATAAGTCGCCTTCCCAAAGGTGCCGTGATAAGGTTTAGGTCGTGATGATGCGCTACCATACAGTCGACTTCAGATGATGATTAGAATTATACATAAGATAGTTATTATTTGTAAGGGATGTTAAAGATAGCACGAGAAAAAGTTATTAAAATGTATAATTTGAAGAAATATAAAATAAAATGTTTGTGGGTAAGGCTGATCAAAGTTATCAAAAGGAATAAGGAAAAACAAGCAAACTAGGATAAGGGATTTGCAGTTATTAGCGTGTTCCGAAATTGTAGGAAAATTATGAAATATGTTTTGTACTTCATGGTATAAGTTGCTGAATTTGATTTGGTTCGGTTAATTTTATGTATTTGTTTGTGGGTGGTTTTTCTTTGGTTTTTTTTCTCGTTTGTTTTCTTTTTTTTATTTTCAGCGGTAGCAGAGGAAGAGTGAAGAACAAAAGGAGCAACCGTGTGGAATTCAAAGAT